>NW_026894096.1:0-198276 GCF_032452875.1 Bos javanicus | reverse complement strand
CATGCACTGATCACGTGGACTGATCATGCACTGGATCACGGACTGATCATGCACTGATCACGTGACTGATCATGCACTGATCACGTGCTGATCATGCACTGATCACGTGGCTATCATACACTGCTCACGTGGCTGATCAGGCAATGATCACATAATTGATCATGCACTGATCATGTGCCTGATCATGCACTGATCACGTGGCTGAACATACACTGATCACGTGACTGATCATGCACTGATCACGTGACTGATCATGCACTGATCACGTGGCTATCATGCACTGATCACTTGGCTGGACATACATTGATCACGTGCCTGGTCATGCACTGATCACGTGGCTGATCATGCACTGATCACGTGACTTATAATGCACTGATCTCGTGTCTGATCATGCACTGGTCACGTGGCTATCATGCACTGCTCACGTGGCTGATCATGCGATGATCACGCAGCTACCATGTACTGGTCACATGACTGATCATGCACTGATCACGTGACTGATCATGCAGTGATCAGGTGGCTATAATGCACTACTCACGTGGCTGATCATGCAATGTTCATGTAGCTACCATGTACAGGTCACGTGAATGATCAAACACTCATCAGGTGATTGATCATGCACTGATCACGTGGCTATCATGCACTGATCACGAGACTGATCATGCACTGATCACGTCTATATCATGCACTGATCACATGACTGCCCGTGCACTGATCACGTGGATGATCATACACTAATCATGTGACACATCATGCACTGATCACGTGGCTGATCATGCACTGATACTGTGACTGAGCATGGACTGATCACATGACTATCATGTAGTGATCACGTGACTTAATGGCGCTGATCATGTGACTGATCATGCGCTGATCATGTTTGCTATCATACACTGATCATGTGCCTCTGGAGGCAATAAACAAAGAGCTGAGTAGGCACGAATCAAACAGTCAGCAGGCAATAATCATGGAACTCAGGTGTGAGGAATCATGCTGCTCAGCTGGCAATAATCAAGCAGCTGAGCAGGCAGGAATTACGCAGCACAGCTGGCAATTGTCAAGCAGATGACAGGCAGGAATCATGCAGCTCAGCTGGCAATTGTCAAGCAGATGAGCAGACAATAATCACGCAGCTCAGCAGGCCCAGATCACGTGACTGAGCATGCACTGTTCACGTGGCTGATCATACACTGATCACGTGATTGATCATGTACTGATCACTTGGATATCATGCACTGATCACGTGGCTGATCATACACTGTTCACGTGTCTGACCATGCACTGATCACTTGGCTGGACATGCACTGATCACGTGCCTGGTCATGCACTGATCATGTGGCTGATCATGAAATGATCACGTGACTGATCATGCACTGATCACGTGGCTGATCATACATTGATCACGTGACTGATCATGCACTGATCACGTGACTGATCATGCACTGATCACGTGGCTGATCATGCAGTGATCACATGGCTACCATGCACTAATCACGTGGCTGATCATGCACTGATCACCTGGCTATCTTGCACTGATCACGTGGCTATCATGCACAAATCACTTGTCTGGACATACACTGATCACGTGCCTGGTCATGCACTGATCACGTGGCTGATCATGCACTGATCACGTGGCTATCATGCACTGATCACGTGGCTCATCATGCAATGATCACGTAGCTACCATGCACTGGTCACGTGACTGATCATGCACTGATCAGGTAAATTATCATGCAATGATCACGTGACTGATCATGCACAGATCACGTGACTGATCATGCACAGATCACGTGACTGATCATGCACTGATCACGTGGCTATCATGCACTGCTCACGTGGCTGATCATGCACTGATCACGCAGTTACCATGTACTTGTCACATGACTGATCATGCACTGATCACATAAATGATCATGAAGTGATCACCTGGCTTATCATGCATTGATTATGTGACTGATCATGTGCTGATCTTGTTTGGTGTCACACACTGATCATGTGCCTCTGGAGGCAATGAACATAGAGCTGATTAGGCAGGAATCAGTCAGCAGGCTATAATCATGGAATTCACCTCTGAGAAATCATGCTGCTCAGCTGGCAATAATCAAGTAGATGAGCAGGTAGGAATTACGCAGCACAGGTTGCAATTGTCAAGGAGATGACAGGCAGGAATCGTGCAGCTCAGCTGGAAATTGTCAAGCAGATGAGCAGACAGTAATCACGCAGCTCAGCAGGCCCTGATCACGTGACTGAGCATGCACTGTTCAGGTGGCTGATCACACACCTATCACGTGACTGACCATGCCCTGATCATGTGACTGATCATGCACTGATCACGTGGCTATTATGCACTGCTCACGTGGCTGATCATGCTATGATCACGTGACTGATCATGCAGTGATCACGTGGCTATCATGCACTACTCACGTGGCTGATAATGCAATGATCAAGTAGCTACCATGTACAGGTCACGTGAATGATCATACACCCATCACGTGACTGATCATGCACTGATCATGTAATTGATCATGCATTGATCATGTGGCTGATCATGCACTGATCACGTGGCTGATCATGCACTGATCACGTGACTGATCATGCACTGATCACCAGACTGATCATGCACTGATCACGTGACTGATAATGCACTGATCACGTGACTGATCATGCACTGATCACGTGGCTATCATGCACTGATCACGTGGCTGAACATGCACTTTTCACGTGGCTGATCACACACCTGTCACGTGACATAACATGCACTGATCACGTGGCACTCATGCACTGAATACGTGGCTGATCATACTCTGCTCATTTTACTGATCATGCACACATCACGTGGCTATCATGCACTTCTCACTTGGCTCGTCATGGAATGATCACGTAGCAACCATGTACTGGTCACGTGACTGATCATGCAATGATCACGTAATTGATCCTGCATTGATCACGTGGCTCATCATGCACTGATCACGTGGCTGATCACACATGTATCACGTGACTGATCATGCACTGATCACGTGGCTCTCATGCACTGATCATGTGGCTACCATGCACTGATCACGTAGCTATCATGCACATATCACGTGGCTGATCACGCAATGATCACGTAGCTACCATGTACTGGTCATGTGACTGATCATGCACTGATCACGTAATTGATCCTGCACTGATCACATGGCTCATCACGCACTGATCCGGTGGCTGATCAGACACGTATCACGTGACTGATCATGTACAGATCAGGTAAATAATCATGAAGTGATCACGTGGCTATCCTGCACTGATCACGTGGATAACATGCACTGATCACGTGGCTGATCACACACGTATCACGTGACTGATCATTCACTGATCACGTGGCTATCATGCACTGATCACGTGGCTATCATGCACTGATCACGTGGCTGATCATGCAATGATCACGTAGCTACCATGCACTGGTTACGTGACTGATCATGCACTGATCACGTATTTGATCATGCACTGATCAAGTGACTGATCATGCACAGATCACGTGACTGATCATGCACACATCACGTGACAGATCATGCACTGCTCACGTGGCTATCATGCACTGCTCACATGGCTGATCATGCTATGGTCACGCTGCTACCATGTACTGGTCACATGACTGATCATGCACTGATCACATAATTGATCATGCACTGATCACCTGGCTTATCATGCATTGATTATGTGACTGATCATGTGCTGATCATGTTTGGTGTCACACACTGATCATGTGCCTCTGGAGGCAATGAACATAGAGCTGAGTAGGCAGGAATCAGTCAGCAGGCTATAATCATGGAACTCACCTCTGAGAAATCATGCTGCTCAGCTGGCAATAATCAAGTAGATGAGCAGGCAGGAATTACGCAGCACAGGTGGCAATTGTCAAGGAGATGACAGGCAGGAATCGGGCAGCTCAGCTGGAAATTGTCAAGCAGTTGAGCAGACAGAAATCACGCAGCTCAGCAGGCCCTGATCACGTGACTGAGCATGCACTGTTCACGTGGCATATCACACACCTATCACGTGACTGATCATGCACTGATCATGTGACTGATCATGCACTGATCACGTGGCTATCATGCACTGATCACTTGGCTGGACATACACTGATCACGTTCCTGGTCATGCACTGATCACGTGGCTGATCATGCACTGATCAGGTGGCTATCATGCACTGCTTACGTGGCTGATCATGCGACGATCACGCAGCTACCATGTACTGGTCACATGACTGATCATGCACTGATCACGTGACTGATCATGCAGTGATCACGTGGCTATCATGCAGTACACACGTGGCTGATCATGCAATGATCATATAGCTACCATGTACAGGTCACGTGAATGTTCATACACCCATCAGGTGACTGATCATGCACTGATCACGTAATTGATCATGCACTGATCATGTGGCTGATCATGCACTGATCACGTGGCTGATCATCCACTGATCACGTGACTGATCATGCACTGATCACGTGGCTATCATGCACTCATCACTTGGCTGGTCATACACTGATCACGTAACTGGTCATGCACAGATTACATGACTGATCATACACTGAACACGTGATTGATCATGCACTGTTCACGTGGATATCATGCACTGATCACGTGGCTGATCATACACTGTTCACGTGTCTGACCATGCACTTATCACGTGGCTGATCATACACTGCTCAGGTAACTGATCATGCACTGATCACGTGGATATCATGCACTGATCACGTGGCTGAACATGCACTGTTCACGTGGCTGATCACACACCTGTCAAGTGACATATCATGCACTCATCACGTGGCACTCATGCACTGATCACGTGGCTGATCATAATCTGCTCACTTAACTGATCATGCACACATCACGTGGCTATCATGCACTGCTTACGTGGCTCGTCATGGAATGATCACGTAGCTACCATATACTGGTCACGTGACTGATCATGCACAGATCACGTCAATGATCATGCACTGTTCAAGTGACTGATCATGTACTGATCACGTGACTGATCATGCACTGATCACGTGGCTATCATGCTCTGCTCACGTGGCTGATCATGCAAAGATCACGTAGCAACCATGTACTGGTCACGTGACTGATCATGCACTGATCACGTAATTGATCCTGCACTGATCACGTGGCTCATCATGCACTGATCACTTGGCTGTTCACACATGTATGACGTGACTGATCATGCACTGATCACGTGGCTCTCATGCACTGATCATGTGGCTATCATGCACTGATCACGTAGCTATCATGCACTGATCACGTGGCTGATCACGCAATGATCACGTAGCTACCATGTAGTGGTAATGTGACTGATTATGCACTGATCAGGTAATTGATACTGCACTGATCACATGGCTCATCACGCACTGATCCGGTGGCTGATCACACACGTATCACGTGACTGATCATGTACAGATCACGTAAATATTCATGAAGTGATCACTTGGCTATCCTGCACTGATCACGTGGATAACATGCACTGATCACGTGGCTGATCACACACGTATCACGTGACTGATCATGCACTGATCACGTGGCTACCATGCACTGATCACGTGGCTATCATGCACTGATCACGTGGCTGATCATGCAATGATCACGTACCTACCATGCACTGGTCACGTGACTGATCATGCACTGATCAGCTAATTGATCATGCACTGATCACGTGACTGATCATGCACAGATCACGTGACTGAACATGCACTGAACACGTGGCTATCATGCACTGCTCACGTGGCTGATCATGCACTGATCACGCAGTTACCATGTACTTGTCACATGACTGATCATGCACTGATCACAAAATTGATCATGCAGTGATCACCTGGCTTATCATGCATTGATTATGTGACTGATCATGTGCTGATCATGTTTGGTGTACCACACTGATCATGTGCCTCTGGAGGCAATGAACATAGAGCTGAGTAGGCAGGAATCAGTCAGCAGGCTATAATCATGGAATTCACCTCTGAGAAATCATGCTGCTCAGCTGGCAATAATCAAGTAGATGAGCAGGCAGGAATTACGCAGCACAGGTGGCAATTGTCAAGGAGATGACAGGCAGGAATCGTGCAGCTCAGCTGGCAATTGTCAAGCAGATGAGCAGACAGTAATCACGCAGCTCAGCAGGCCCTGATCACGTGACTGAGCATGCACTGTTCACGTGGCTGATCACACACCTATCACGTGACTTATCATGCACTGATCATGTGACTGATCATGCACTGATCACGTGGCTATTATGCACTGATCACTTGGCTGGACATACACTGATCACGTGCCTGGAAATGCACTGACCACGTGGCTGATCATGCACTGATCACGTGACTGATCATGCACTGATCTCGTGTCTGATCATGCACTGATCACTTGGCTATCATGCACTGCTCACGTGGCTGATCATGCGATGATCACGCAGCTACCATGTACCGGTCAGGTGACTGATCATACACCCATTAGGTGACGGATCATGCACTGATCATGTCGATGATCATACACTGACCACCTGCCTGGTCATGCACAGATCACGTGACAAATCATGAACTGATCACATAGCTATCATGAAATGATCACCTGGCTGATCATGCACTGATCACGTGGCTGATCATGCACTGATCACGAGACTGATCATGCACTGTTCACGTCTATATAATGCACTGATCACATGATTGCCTGTGCACTGATCACGTGGATGATCATGCACTAATCTTGTGACAGATCATGCACTGATCACGTGGCTGATCATGCACTGATACCGTGACTGAGCATGGGCTGATCACATGACTATCATGTAGTGATCACGTGACTTAATGGCGCTGATCATGTGACTGATCATGCGCTGATCATGTTTGCTATCATACACTGATCATGTGCCTCTGGAGGCAATAAACAAAGAGCTGAGTAGGCACGAATCAAACAGTCAGCAGGAAATAATCATGGAACTCAGGTGTGAGGAATCATGCTGCTCAGCTGGCAAAAATCAAGCAGCTGAGCAGGCAGGAATTACGCAGCACAGCTGGCAATTGTCAAGCAGATGACAGGCAGGAATTGTGCAGCTCAGCTGGCAATTGTCAAGCAGATGAGCAGACAGTAATCACGCAGCTCAGCAGGCCCAGATCACGTGACTGAGCATGCACTGTTCACGTGGCTGATCATACACTGATCACGTGATGATCATGCACTGATCACTTGGATATCATGCACTGATCACGTGGCTGATCATACACTGTTCACGTGTCTGACCATGCACTGATCACGTGGCTGATCATACACTGCTCAGGTAACTGATCATGCACTGATCACGTGGCTATCATGCACTGATCACTTGGCTGAACATGCACTGTTCACGTGGCTGATCACACACCTGTCAAGTGACATATCATGCACTCATAACGTGGCACTCATGCACTGATCACGTGGCTGATCATAATCTGCTCACTTAACTGATCATGCACACATCACGTGGCTATCATGCACTGTTTACGTGGCTCGTCATGGAATGATCACGTAGCTACCATATACTGGTCACGTGACTGATCATGCACAGATCACGTCAATGATCATGCACTGTTCAAGTGACTGATCATGTACTGATCACGTGACTGATCATGCACTGATCACGTGGCTATCATGCTCTGCTCACGTGGCTGATCATGCAAAGATCACGTAGCAACCATGTACTGGTCACGTGACTGATCATGCACTGATCACGTAATTGATCCTGCACTGATCACGTGGCTCATCATGCACTGATCACTTGGCTGTTCACACATGTATGACGTGACAGATCATGCACTGATCACGTGGCTCTCATGCACTGATCATGTGGCTATCATGCACTGATCACGTAGCTATCATGCACTGATCACGTGGCTGATCACGCAATGTTCACGTAGCTACCATGTAGTGGTAATGTGACTGATTATGCACTGATCAGGTAATTGATACTGCACTGATCACATGGCTCATCACGCACTGATCCGGTGGCTGATCACACACGTATCACGTGACTGATCATGTACAGATCACGTAAATATTCATGAAGTGATCACTTGGCTATCCTGCACTGATCACGTGGATAACATGCACTGATCACGTGGCTGATCACACACGTATCACGTGACTGATCATGCACTGATCACGTGGCTACCATGCACTGATCACGTGGCTATCATGCACTGATCACGTGGCTAATCATGCAATGATCACGTACCTACCATGCACTGGTCACGTGACTGATCATGCACTGATCAGCTAATTGATCATGCACTGATCACGTGACTGATCATGCACAGATCACGTGACTGAACATGCACTGATCACGTGGCTATCATGCACTGCTCACGTGGCTGATCATGCACTGATCACGCAGTTACCATGTACTTGTCACATGACTGATCATGCACTGATCACAAAATTGATCATGCAGTGATCACCTGGCTTATCATGCATTGATTACGTGACTGATCATGTGCTGATCATGTTTGGTGTCACACACTGATCATGTGCCTCTGGAGGCAATGAACATAGAGCTGAGTAGGCAGGAATCAGTCAGCAGGCTATAATCATGGAATTCACCTCTGAGAAATCATGCTGCTCAGCTGGCAATAATCAAGTAGATGAGCAGGCAGGAATTACGCAGCACAGGTGGCAATTGTCAAGGAGATGACAGGCAGGAATCGTGCAGCTCAGCTGGCAATTGTCAAGCAGATGAGCAGACAGTAATCACGCAGCTCAGCAGGCCCTGATCACGTGACTGAGCATGCACTGTTCACGTGGCTGATCACACACCTATCACGTGACTTATCATGCACTGATCATGTGACTGATCATGCACTGATCACGTGGCTATTATGCACTGATCACTTGGCTGGACATACACTGATCACGTGCCTGGAAATGCACTGACCACGTGGCTGATCATGCACTGATCACGTGACTGATCATGCACTGATCTCGTGTCTGATCATGCACTGATCACTTGGCTATCATGCACTGCTCACGTGGCTGATCATGCGATGATCACGCAGCTACCATGTACCGGTCAGGTGACTGATCATACACCCATTAGGTGACGGATCATGCACTGATCATGTCGATGATCATACACTGACCACCTGCCTGGTCATGCACAGATCACGTGACAAATCATGAACTGATCACATAGCTATCATGAAATGATCACCTGGCTGATCATGCACTGATCACGTGGCTGATCATGCACTGATCACGAGACTGATCATGCACTGTTCACGTCTATATCATGCACTGATCACATGATTGCCTGTGCACTGATCACGTGGATGATCATGCACTAATCTTGTGACAGATCATGCACTGATCACGTGGCTGATCATGCACTGATACCGTGACTGAGCATGGGCTGATCACATGAATATCATGTAGTGATCACGTGACTTAATGGCGCTGATCATGTGACTGATCATGCGCTGATCATGTTTGCTATCATACACTGATCATGTGCCTCTGGAGGCAATAAACAAAGAGCTGAGTAGGCACGAATCAAACAGTCAGCAGGCAATAATCATGGAACTCAGGTGTGAGGAATCATGCTGCTCAGCTGGCAAAAATCAAGCAGCTGAGCAGGCAGGAATTACGCAGCACAGCTGGCAATTGTCAAGCAGATGACAGGCAGGAATTGTGCAGCTCAGCTGGCAATTGTCAAGCAGATGAGCAGACAGTAATCACGCAGCTCAGCAGGCCCAGATCACGTGACTGAGCATGCACTGTTCACGTGGCTGATCATACACTGATCACGTGATGATCATGCACTGATCACTTGGATATCATGCACTGATCACGTGGCTGATCATACACTGTTCACGTGTCTGACCATGCACTGATCACGTGGCTGATCATACACTGCTCAGGTAACTGATCATGCACTGATCACGTGGCTATCATGCACTGATCAGGTGGCTGAACATGCACTGTTCACGTGGCTGATCACACACCTGTCACGTGACATATCATGCACTGATCACGTGGCACTCATGCACTGATCACGTGGCTCATCATACTCTGCTCACGTAAGTCATGCACACATCAAGTGGCTATCATGCACTGCTCACGTGGCTGATCATGCGATGATCACGCAGCTACCATGTACTGGTCACATGACTGATCATGCACTGATCACGTGACTGATCATGCAGTGATCAGGTGGCTATCATGCACTACTCACGTGGCTGATCATGCAATGATCATGTAGCTACCATGTACAGGTCATTTGAATGATCATACACCCATCAGGTGACTGATCATGCACTGATCACGTGGCTGTCATGCACTGATCACGAGACTGATCATGCACTGTTCACGTCTATATCATGCACTGATCACATGACTGCCCGTGCACTGATCACGTGGCTGATCATGCACTGATACCGTGACTGAGCATGGACTGATCACATGACTATCATGTAGTGATCATGTGACTTAATGGCGCTGATCATGTGACTGATCATGCGCTGATCATGTTTGCTATCATACACTGATCATGTGCCTCTGGAGGCAATAAACAAAGAGCTGAGTAGGCACGAATCAAACAGTCAGCAGGCAATAATCATGGAACTCAGGTGTGAGGAATCATGCTGCTTAGCTGGCAAAAATCAAGCAGCTGAGCAGGCAGGAATTACGCAGCACAGCTGGCAATTGTCAAGCAGATGACAGGCAGGAATTGTGCAGCTCAGCTGGCAATTGTCAAGCAGATGAGCAGACAGTAATCACGCAGCTCAGCAGGCCCAGATCACGTGACTGAGCATGCACTGTTCACGTGGCTGATCATACACTGATCACGTGATTGATCATGCACTGATCACGTGGCTGATCATACACTGTTCACGTGTCTGACCATGCACTGATCACGTGGCTGATCATACACTGCTCACGTAACTGATCATGAACTGATCACGTGGCTGTCATGCACTGATCACGTGGCTGAACATGCACTGTTCAGGTGGCGGATCACACACCTGTCACGTGACATATCATGCACTGATCACGTGGCACTCATGCACTGATCACGTGGCTGATCATACTCTGCTCACGTAACTCATGCACACATCACGTGGCTATCATGCACTGCTCACGTGGCTCGTCATGGAATGATCACGTAGCAACCATATACTGGTAACGTGACTGATCATGCAAAGATCACGTAAATGATCATGCACTGTTCACGTGACTGATCATGTACTGATCACGTGACTGATCATGCACTGACCACGTGGCTATCATGCTCTGCTCACGTGGCTGATCATGCAACGATCACGTAGCAACCATGTACTGGTCACGTGACTGATCATGCACTGATCACGTAATTGATCCTGCACTGATCACGTGGCTCATCATGCACTGATCACGTGGCTGATCACACATGTATCACGTGACTGATCATGCACTGATCACGTGGCTCTCATGCACTGATCACGTGGCTGTCATGCACTGATCACGTGGATATCATGCACTAATCACGTGGCTGATCAAATACGTATCACATGACTGATCATGCACGGATCACGTGGCTCTCATGCACTGATCACGTGGCTATCATGCACTGATCATGTGGCTGATCAGGCAATGATCACGTAGCTACCATGTACTGGTCACGTGACTGATCATGCACTGATCCTGTAATTGATCATGCACTGATCATGTGGCTGATCATGCACTGATCACGTGGCTGATCATACACTGATCACATAACTGATCATGCACTGATCACGTAGCTATCATGCACTGATCACTTGGCTGGACATACACTGATCACCTGCCTGGTCATGCACTGATCACGTGGCTGATCATGCACTGATCACGTGCCTGGTCATGCACTGATCTCGTCGCTGATCATGCACTAATCTTGTGACAGATCATGCACTGATCACGTGGCTGATCATGCACTGATACCGTGACTGAGCATGGACTGATCACATGACTATCAGGTAGTGATCACGTGACTTAATGGCGCTGATCATGTGACTGATCATGCGCTGATCATGTTTGCTATCACACACTGATCATGTGCCTCTGGAGGCAATAAACAAAGAGCTGAGTAGGCATGAATCAAACAGTCAGCAGTTAATAATCATGGAACTCAGGTGTGAGGAATCATGCTGCTCAGCTGGCAATAATCAAGCAGCTGAGCAGGCAGGAATTACGCAGCACAGCTGGCAATTGTCAAGCAGATGACAGGCAGGAATCGTGCAGCTCAGCTGGCAATTGTCAAGCAGATGAGCAGACAGGAATCACGCAGCTCAGCAGGCCCAGATCACGTGACTGAGCATGCACTGTTCACGTGGCTGATCATACACTGATCACGTGATTGATCATGCACTGATCACTTGGATATCATGCACTGATCACGTGGCTGATCATACACTGTTCACGTGTCTGACCATGCACTGATCACGTGGCTGATCATACACTGCTCACGTAACTGATCATGAACTTATCACGTGGCTGTCATGCACTGATCACGTGGCTGAACATGCACTGTTCACGTGGCGGATCACACACCTGTCACGTGACATATCATGCACTGATCACGTGGCACTCATGCACTGATCACGTGGCTGATCATACTCTGCTCACGTAACTCATGCACACATCACGTGGCTATCATGCACTGCTCACGTGGCTCGTCATGGAATGATCACGTAGCAACCATATACTGGTAACGTGACTGATCATGCAAAGATCACGTAAATGATCATGCACTGTTCACGTGACTGATCATGTACTGATCACGTGACTGATCATGCACTGACCACGTGGCTATCATGCTCTGCTCACGTGGCTGATCATGCAACGATCACGTAGCAACCATGTACTGGTCACGTGACTGATCATGCACTGATCACGTAATTGATCCTGCACTGATCACGTGGCTCATCATGCACTGATCACGTGGCTGATCACACATGTATCACGTGACTGATCATGCACTGATCCCGTGGCTCTCATGCACTGATCACGTGGCTGTCATGCACTGATCACGTGAATATCATGCACTGATCACGTGGCTGATCACACAATATCACATGACTGATCATGCACTGATCACGTGGCTATCATGCACTGATCACGTGGCTATCATGCACTGATCATGTGGCTGATCAGGCAATGATCACGTAGCTACCATGTACTGGTCACGTGACTGATCATGCACTGATCACGTAATTGATCATGCACTGATCATGTGGCTGATCATGCACTGATCACGTGGCTGAACATACACTGATCACATAACTGATCATGCACTGATCACGTGACTGATCATGCACTGATCACGTGGCTATCATGCACTGATCACTTGGCTGGACATACACTGATCACGTGCCTGGTCATGCACTGATCACTTGACTGATCATGCACTGATCACGTGACTGATCATGCACTGATCTCGTGTCTGATCATGCACTGATCACGTGGCTATCATGCACTGCTCACGTGGCTGATCATGCCATGATCACGCAGCTACCATGTACTGGTCACATGACTGATCATGCACTGATCACGTGACTGATCATGCAGTGATCACGTGGCTATCATGCACTACTCACGTGGCTGATCATGCAATGATCATGTAGCTACCATGTACAGGTCACGTGAATGATCATACACCCATCAGGTGACTGATCATGCACTGATCACGTGGCTATCATGCACTGATCACGAGATGATCATGCACTGTTCACGTCTATATCATGCACTGATCACATGACTGCCCGTGCACTGATCACGTGGATGATCATGCACTAATCTTGTGACAGATCATGCACTGATCACGTGGCTGATCATGCACTGATACCGTGACTGAGCATGGACTGATCACATGACTATCATGTAGTGATCACGTGACTTAATGGCGCTGATCATGTGACTGATCATGCGCTGATCATGTTTGCTATCATACACTGATCATGTGCCTCTGGAGGCAATAAACAAAGAGCTGAGTAGGCACGAATCAAACAGTCAGCAGGCAATAATCATGGAACTGAGGTGTGAGGAATCATGCTGCTCAGCTGGCAAAAATCAAGCAGCAAAGCAGGCAGGAATTACGCAGCACAGCTGGCAATTTTCAAGCAGATGACAGGCAGGAATTGTGCAGCTCAGCTGGCAATTGTCAAGCAGATGAGCAGACAGTAATCACGCAGCTCAGCAGGCCCAGATCACGTGACTGAGCATGCACTGTTCACGTGGCTGATCATACACTGATCACGTGATTGATCATGCACTGATCACGTGGCTGATCATACACTGTTCACGTGTCTGACCATGCACTGATCACGTGGCTGATCATACACTGCTCACGTAACTGATCATGCACTGATCACGTGGCTATCATGCACTGATCACGTGGCTGAACATGCACTGTTCACGTGGCTGATCACACACCTGTCACGTGACATATCATGCACTGATCACGTGGCACTCATGCACTGATCACGTGGCTGATCATACTCTGCTCACGTAACTCATGCACACATCACGTGGCTATCATGCACTGCTCACGTGGCTCGTCATGGAATGATCACGTAGCAACCATATACTGGTAACGTGACTGATCATGCAAAGATCACGTAAATGATCATGCACTGTTCACGTGACTGATCATGTACTGATCACGTGACTGATCATGCACTGACCACGTGGCTATCATGCTCTGCTCACGTGGCTGATCATGCAATGATCACGTAGCAACCATGTACTGGTCACGTGACTGATAATGCACTGATCACGTAATTGATCCTGCACTGATCACGTGGCTCATCATGCACTGATCACGTGGCTGATCACACATGTATCAAGTGACTGATCATGCACTGATCACGTGGCTCTCATGCACTGATCACGTGGCTGTCATGCACTGATCACGTGGCTATCATGCACTGATCACGTGGCTGATCAGGCAATGATCACGTAGCTACCATGTACTGGTCACGTGACTGATCATGCACTGATCACGTAATTGATCATGCACTGATCATGTGGCTGATCATGCACTGATCACGTGGCTGATCATGCACTGATCACGTGCCTGGTCATGCACTGATCTCGTGGCTGATCATGCACTGATCACGTGCCTGGTCATGCACTGATCTCGTGTCTGATCATGCACTGATCACGTGACTGATCATGCACTGATTTCGTGTCTGATCATGCACTGATCACGTGACTGATCATGCACTTATCTCGTGTCTGATCATGCACTGATCACGTGCCTTGTCATGCACTGATCACGTGGCTGATCATGCACTGATCACGTGGCTGATCATGCACTGATCACGTGGCTATCATGAACTACTCACGTGGCTAATCATGCAATGATCATGTAGCTAACATGTACAGGTCACGTGAATGATCATACACCCATCAGGTGACTTATCATGCACTGATCACTTGGCTATCATGCACTGATCACGAGACTGATCATGCACTTTTAACGTCTATATCATGCACTGATCACATGACTGCCCGTGCACTGATCACGTGGTTGATCATACACTGTTCACGTGTCTGACCATACACTGATCACGTGGCTGATCATACACTGCTCACGTAACTGATCATGCACTGATCACGTGGCTATCATGCACTGATCACGTGGCTGAACATGCACTGTTCACGTGGCTGATCACACACCTGTCACGTGACATATCATGCACTGATCACGTGGCACTCATGCACTGATCACGTGGCTGATCATACTCTGCTCACGTAACTCATGCACACATCACGTGGCTATCATGCACTGCTCACGTGGATCGTCATGGAATGATCACGTAGCAACCATATACTGGTAACGTGACTGATCATGCAAAGATCACGTAAATGATCATGAACTGTTCACGTGACTGATCATGTACTGATCACGTGACTGATCATGCACTGATCACGTGGCTGATCACACATGTATCACGTGACTGGTCATGCACTGATCACGTGGCTCTCATGCACTTATCACGTGGCTGTCATGCACTGATCACGTGGATATCATGCACTGATCACGTGGCTGATCACACACGTATCACATGACTGATCATGCACTGATCACGTGGCTCTCATGCACTGATCATGTGGCTGAACAGGCAATGATCATGTAGCTACCATGTACTGGTCATGTGACTGATCATGCACTGATCACGTAATTGATCATGCACTGATCATGTGGCTGATCATGCACTGATCACGTGGCTGATCATACACTGATCACATAACTGATCATGCACTGATCACGTGGCTATCATGCACTGATCACTTGGCTGGACATACACTGATCACGTGCCTGGTCATGCACTGATCACGTGGCTGATCATGCAGTTATCACATGACTGATCATGCACTGATCTCGTGTCTGATCATGCACTAATCACGTGGCTATCATGCACTGCTCACGTGGCTGATCATGCCATGATCACGCAGCTACCATGTACTGGTCACATGACTGATCATGCACTGATCACGTGATGGATCCGTAAGTGATCACGTGGCTATCATTAACTACTCACGTGGCTGATCATGCAATGATCATGTAGCTACCATGTACAGGTCACGTGAATGATCATACACCCATCAGGTGACTGATCATGCACTGATCACGTAATTGATCATGCACTGATCACGAGACTGATCATGCACTCTTCACGTCTATATCATGCACTGATCACATGACTGCCCGTGCACTGATTACGTGGATGATCATTCACTAATCTTGTGACAGATCATGCACTGATCACGTGGCTGATCATGCACTGATCACTTGGCTGTCATGCACTGATCACGTGGCTGAACATGCACTGTTCACGTGGCTGATCACACACCTGTCATGTGACATATCATGCACTGATCACGTGGCACTCATGCACTGATCACGTGGCTGATCATACTCTGCGCACGTAACTCATCATGCACACATCACGTGGCTATCATGCACTGCTCACGTGGCTCGTCATGGAATGATCACATAGCTACCATATACTGGTCCTGAGAATAATCATGCACAGATCACGTAAATGATCATGCACTGTTCACATGACTGATCATGTACTGATCACGTGGCTGATCATACTCTGCTCACCTAACTCATCATGCACACATCAGGTGGCTATCATGCTCTGCTCACGTGGCTGATCATGCAACGATCACGTAGCAACCATGTACTGGTCACGTGACTGATCATGCACTGATCACGTAACTGATCCTGCACTGATCACGTGGCTCATCTTGCACTGATCACGTGGCTGATCACACATGTATCACGTGACTGATCATGCACTGATCACGTGGCTCTCATGCACTGATCACGTGGCTATCATGCACTGATCACGTGGATATCATGCATTGATCATGTGGCTGATCACACATGTATCACATGACTGATCATGCACTGATCACGTGGCTATCATGCACTGATCACGTGGCTATCATGCACTGATCACGTGGCTGATCACGCAATGATCACGTAGCTACCATGTACTGGTCACGTGACTGATCATGCACTGATCACGTAATTGATCCTGCACTGATCACATGGCACATCACGCACTGATCAGGTGGCTGATCACACACGTATCTCGTGACTGATCATGTACAGATCATGTGAATAATCATGAAGTGATCACGTGGCTATCCTGCACTGATCACGTGGATAACATGCACTGATCACGTGGCTGTTCACACACGTATCACGTGACTGATCATGCACTGATCACGTGGCTATAATACACTGATCACGTGGCTATCCTGTACTGATCACGTGGATATCATGCACTGATCACGTGGCTGATCACACACGTATCACGTGACTGATCATGCACTGATCACGTGACTGATCATGCACTGCTCACGTGACTGATCATGCAATGATCACACAGCTACCATGTACTGGTCACATGACTGATCATGCACTGATCACATAATTGATCATGCAGTGATCACCTGGCTTATCATGCATTGATCATGTGACTGATCATGTGCTGATCATGTTTGGTGTCACACACTGATCATGTGCCTCTGGAGGCAATGAACATAGAGCTGAGTAGGCAGGAATCAGTCAGCAGGCTATAATCATGGAATTCACCTCTGAGAAATCATGCTGCTCAGCTGGCAACAATCAAGTAGATGAGCAGGCAGGAATTACGCAGCACAGGTGGCAATTGTCAAGGAGATGACAGGCAGGAATCGGGCAGCTCAGCTTGAAATTGTCAAGCAGATGAGCAGACAGAAATCACGCAGCTCAGCAGGCCCTGATCACGTGACTGAGCATGCACTGTTCACGTGGCATATCACACACCTATCACGTGACTGATCATGCACTGATCATGTGACTGATCACGTGGCTATCATGCACTGATCACTTGGCTGGACATACACTGATCACGTTCCTGGTCATGCACTGATCACGTGGCTGATCATGCACTGATCTCGTGTCTGATCATGCACTGATCAGGTGGCTATCATGCACTGCTCACGTGGCTGATCATGCGACGATCACGCAGCTACCATGTACTGGTCACATGACTGATCATGCACTGATCACATAATTGATCATGCAGTGATCACCTGGCTTATCATGCATTGATCATGTGACTGATCATGTGATGATCATGTTTGGTGTCACACACTGATCATGTGCCTCTGGAGGCAATGAACATAGAGCTGAGTAGGCAGGAATCAGTCAGCAGGCTATAATCATGGAACTCAGCTCTGAGAAATCATGCTGCTCAGCTGGCAATAATCAAGTAAATGAGCAGGCAGGAATTACGAAGCACAGGTGGCAATTGTCAAGGAGATGACAGGCAGGAATCGGGCAGCACAGCTGGAAATTGTCAAGCAGATGAGCAGACAGTAATCACGCAGCTCAGCAGGCCCTGATCACGTGACTGAGCATGCACTGTTCACATGGCTGATCACACACCTATCACGTGACTGATCATGCACTGATCATGTGACTGATCATGCACTGATAACGTAGCTATCTTGCACTGATCACTTGGCTGATCATAACTCATCATGTGACTGATCGTGCACTGATCACGGCGCTATCATTCATTGACTACATGACTCCACATGCACTGATCACGTGGATGATCATGCACTGATCACGTGACTGACCATGCACTGATCACGTGACTGATCAGGCACTGATCACATGGCTGATCATGCACTAATCACGTGGCTATCATGCACTGCTCACGTGGCTGATCAGGCAATGATCACGTAGCTACCATGTACTGGTCACGTGACTGATCATGCACTGATCACGTAATTGATCATGCACTGATCATGTGGCTGATCATGCACTGATCACGTGGCTGAACATACACTGATCACGTGATTGATCATGCACTGATCACGTGGCTATCATGCACTGATCACTTGGCTGGACATACACTGATCACGTGCCTGGTCATGCACTGATCACGTGGCTGATCATGCACTGATCACGTGACTGATCATGCACTGATCTCGTGTCTGATCATGCACTGATCACGTGGCTATCATGCACTGCTCACGTGGCTGATCATGCGATGATCACGCAGCTACCATGTACTGGTCACATGACTGATCATGCACTGATCACGTGACTGATCATGCAGTGATCACGTGGCTATCATGCACTACTCACGTGGCTGATCATGCAATGTTCATGTAACTACCATGTACAGGTCACGTGAATGATCATACACCCATCAAGTTACTGATCATGCACTGATCACGCGGCTAACATGCACTGATCACGAGACTGGTCATGCACTGATAACGTCTATATCATGCACTGATCACATGACTGCCCATGCACTGATCACGTGGATGATCATACACTAATCATGTGACAGATCATGCACTGGTCACATGACTGATCATGCACTGATCACGTGGCTATCATGCACTGATAACTTGGCTGGTCATACACTGATCACATGACTGATCATGCACTGTTCACGTGACTGATCATGTACAGATCACGTGAATAATCATGAAGTGATCACGTGGCTCATCATGCACTATCACGTGGCTGATCACACATGTATCACATGACTGGTCATGCACTGATCACGTGGCTCTCATGCACAGATCATGTGGCTATCATGCAGTAATCACGTAGCTATCATGCACTGATCACGTGGCTGATCACGCAATGATCACGTAGCTACCATGTACTGGTCATGTGACTGATCATGCACTGATCACGTAATTGATCCTGCACTGATCACATTGCTCATCACGCACTGATCCGGTGGCTGATCACACACGTATCACGTGACTGATCATGTACAGATCACGTAAATAATCATGAAGTGATCACGTGGCTATCCTGCACTGATCACGTGGATAACATGCACTGATCACGTGACTGATCATACACTGTTCACGTGTTTGGCCATGCACTGATCACGTGGCTGATCATACACTGCTCAGGTAACTGATCATGCACTGATCACGTGGCTATCATGTACTGATCACTTGGCTGAACATGCACTGTTCACGTGGCTGATCACACACCTGTCACGTGACATATCATGCACTGATCACGTGGCACTCATGCACTGAACACGTGGCTGATCATACTCTGCTCACGTAACTGATCATGCACACATCACCTGGCTATCATGCACTGATCACGTGGCTGATCACACATGTATCACGTGACTGATCATGCACTGATCACTTGGCTCTCATGCACTGATCCCGTGGCTATCATGCACTGATCACGTGGATATCATGCACTGATCACGTGGCTGATCACACACGTTTCACATGACTGATCATGCACTGATCACGTGGCTATCATGCACTGGTCACGTGGCTATCATGTACTGATCACGTGGCTGATCACGCAATGATCACGTAGCTACCATGTACTTGTCACGTGACTGATCATGCACTGATCACGTAATTGATCCTGCACTGATCACATGGCTCATCACGCACTGATCATGTGGCTGATCACACACGTATCACGTGACTGATCATGTACAGATCACGTGAATAATCATGAAGTGATCACGTGGCTATCCTGCACTGATCACGTGGATATCATGCACTGATCACGTGGCTGATCACACACGAATCACGTGACTGATCATGTACAGATCACGTGAATAATCATGAAGTCATCACGTGGCTATCCTGCACTGATCACGTGGATATCATGTACTGATCACGTGGCTGATCACGCAATGATCACGTAGCTACCATGTACTGATTACGTGACTGATCATGCACTGATCACGTAATTGATCATGCACTGATCATGTGGCTGATCATGCACTGATCACGTGGCTGATCATACACTGATCACATAACTGATCATGCACTGATCACGTGGCTATCATGCACTGATCACTTGGCTGGACATACACTGATCACGTGCATGGTCATGCACTGACACGTGGCTGATCATGCAGTTATCACATGACTGATCATGCACTGATCTCGTGTCTGATCATGCACTAATCACGTGGCTATAATGCACTGCTCACGTGGCTGATCATGCCATGATCACGCAGCTACCATGTACTGGTCACATGACTGATCATGCACTGATCACGTGACTGATCCTGCAGTGATCACGTGGCTATCATGAACTACTCTCGTGGCTGATCATGCAATGATCATGTAGCTACCATGTACAGGTCACGTGAATGATCATACACCCATCAGGTGACTGATCATGCACTGATTACGTAATTGATCATGCACTGATCACGAGACTGATCATGTACTCTTCACGTCTATATCATGCACTGATCACATGACTGCCCGTGCACTGATCACGTGGATGATCATTCACTAATCTTGTGACAGATCATGCACTGATCACGTGGCTGATCATGCACTGATACCGTGACTGAGCATGGACTGATCACATGACTATCATGTAGTGATCACGTGACTTAATGGCGCTGATCATGTGACTGATCATGCGCTGTTCATGTTTGCTATCACACACTGATCAAGTGCCTCTGGAGGCAATAAACAAAGAGCTGAGTAGGCACGAATCAAACAGTCAGCAGTTAATAATCATGGAACTCAGGTGTGAGGAATCATGCTGCTCAGCTTGCAATAATCAAGCAGCTGAGCAGGCAGGAATTACGCAGCACAGCTGGCAATTGTCAAGCAGATGACAGGCAGGAATCACGCAGCTGAGCAGGCCCAGATCACGTGACTGAGCATGCACTGTTCACGTGGTTGATCATACACTGATCACGTGATTGATCATGCACTGATCACTTGGATATCATGCACTGATCACGTGGCTGATCATACACTGTTCACGTGTCTGACCATGCACTGATCACGTGGCTGATCATACACTGCTCACGTAACTGATCATGAACTGATCACGTGGCTGTCATGCACTGATCACGTGGCTGAACATGCACTGTTCACGTGGCTGATCACACACCTGTCACGTGACATATCATGCACTGATCACGTGGCACTCATGCACTGATCACGTGGCTGATCATACTCTGCTCACGTAACTCATGCACATATCACGTGGCTATCATGCACTGCTCACGTGGCTCATCATGGAATGATCACGTAGCAACCATATACTGGTCACGTGACTGATCATGCAAAGATCACGTAAATGATCATGCACTGTTTACGTTACTGATCATGTACTGATCACGTGACTGATCATGCACTGACCACGTGGCTATCATGCTCTGCTCACGTGGCTGATCATGCAACGATCACGTAGCAACCATGTACTGGTCACGTGACTGATCATGCACTGATCACGTAATTGATCCTGCACTGATCACGTGGCTCATCATGCACTGATCACGTGGCTGATCACACATGTATCACGTGACTGATCATGCACTCATCACGTGGCTGTCATGCACTGATCACGTAGCTATCTTGCACTGATTACTTGGCTGATCATACACTCATCACGGGACTGATCGTGCACTGATCACGGCGCTATCATGCATGGACTACATGACTCCAGATTCACTGATCACGTGGCTGATCATCCACTGATCACGTGACTGATAATGCACTGATCACCTGACTGATCATGCACTGATCACGTGGCTATCATGCACTGATCACGTGGCTGATCATGCAATGATCACGTAGCTATCATGTACCGGTCATGTTACTGATCATACACCCATTAGGTGACGGATCATGCACTGATCACGTCGCTGATCATACACTGACCACCTGCCTGTTCATGCACAGATCACGAGACAAATCATGAACTGATCACATAGCTATCATGAAATGATCACGTGGCTGATCATGCACTGACCACGTGGCTGATCATGCACTGATACCGTGACTGAACATGGACTGATCACATGACTATCATGTAGTGATCACGTGACTTAATGGCGCTGATCATGTGACTGATCATGCGCTGATCATGTTTGCTATCATACACTGATCATGTGCCTCTGGAGGCAATAAACAAAGAGCTGAGTAGGCACGAATCAAACAGTCAGCAGGCAATAATCATGGAACTCAGGTGTGAGGAATCATGCTCCTCAGCTGGCAAAAATCAAGCAGCTGAGCAGGCAGGAATTACGCAGCACACCTGGCAATTGTCAAGCAGATGACAGGCAGGAATTGTGCAGCTCAGCTGACAATTGTCAAGCAGATGAGCAGACAGTAATCACGCAGCTCAGCAGGCCCAGATCACGTGACTGAGCATGCACTGTTCACGTGGCTGATCATACACTGATCACGTGATTGATCATGCACTGATCACGTGGCTGATCATACACTGCTCACGTAACTGATCATGCACTGATCACGTGGCTATCATGCACTGATCACGTGGCTGAACATGCACTGTTCACGTCGCTGATCACACACCTGTCACGTGACATATCATGCACTGATCACGTGGCACTCATGCACTGATCACGTGGCTGATCATACTCTGCTCACGTAACTCATGCACACATCACGTGGCTATCATGAAGTGCTCACGTGGCTCGTCATGGAATGATCACGTAGCAACCATATACTGGTAACGTGACTGATCATGCAAAGATCACGTAAATGATCATGCACTGTTCACGTGACTGATCATGTACTGATCACGTGACTGATCATGCACTGACCACGTGGCTATCATGCTCTGCTCACGTGGCTGATCATGCAATGATCACGGCAACACACTGATCATGCACTGATCACGTAATTGATCCTGCACTGATCACGTGGCTCATCATGCACTGATCACGTGGCTGATCACACACGTATCACATGACTGATCATGCACTGATCACGTGGCTATCATGCACTGATCACGTGGCTGATCAGGCAATGATCATGTAACTACCATATACTGGTCACGTGACTGATCATGCACTGATCACGTAATTGATCATGCACTGATCATGTGGCTGATCATGCACTGATCACGTGGCTGATCATACACTGATCACATAACTGATCATGCACTGATCACGTGACTGATCATGCACTGATCACGTGGCTATCATGCACTGATCACGTGGCTGAACATGCACTGTTCACGTGGCTGATCACACACCTGTCACGTGACATATCATGCACTGATCACGTGGCACTCATGCACTGATCACGTGGCTGATCATACAATGATCACGTGATGATCATGCACTGATCACTTGGATATCCTGCACTGATCACGTGGCTGATCATACACTGTTCACGTGGCTCACATGCACTGATCACGTGACTATCATGCACTGATCATGTGGCTGAGCAGGCAATGATCACGTAGCTACCATGTACAGGTCACGTGACTGATCATGCACTGATCACGTAATTGATTATGCACTGATCGTGTGGCTGATCATGCACTGATCACGTGGCTGATCATACACTGATCACATAACTGATCATGCACTGATCACGTGACTGATCATGCACTGATCACGTGGCTATCATGCACTGATCACTTGGTTAGACATACACTGATCACGTGCCTGGTCATGCACTGACACGTGGCTCATCATGCAGTGATCACATGACTGATCATGCACTGATCTCGTGTCTGATCATGCACTGATCACGTGGCTCTCATGGACTGCTCACGTGGCTGAACATGCCATGATCACGCAGCTACCATGTACTGGTCACATGACTGATCATGCACTGATCACGTGACTGATCATGCAGTGATCACGTGGCTATCATGCACTACTGACGTGGCTGATCATGCAATGTTCATGTAACTACCATGTACAGGTCACGTGAAGGATCATACACCCATCAGGTGACTGATCATGCACTGATCACGTGGCTATCATGCACTGATCACGAGACTGATCATGCACTGTTCACGTCTATATCATGCAGTGATCACATGACTGCCCGTGCACTGATCACTTGGATGATCATACACTAATCTTGTGACAGATCATGCACTGATCACGTGGCTGATCATGCACTGATACCGTGACTGAGCATGGACTGATCACATGCCTATCATGTAGTGATCACGTGACTTAATGGCGCTGATCATGCGCTGATCATGTTTGCTATCATACACTGATCATGTGCCTCTGGAGGCAATAAACAAAGAGCTGAGTAGGCACGAATCAAACAGTCAGCAGGCAATAATCATGGAACTCAGGTGTGAGGAATCATGCTGCTCAGCTGGCAATAATCAAGCAGCTGAGCAGGCAGGAATTACGCAGCACAGCTGGCAATTGTCAAGCAGATGACAGGCAGGAATCGTTCAGCTCAGCTGGCAATTGTCAAGCAGATGAGCAGACAGGAATCACGCAGCTCAGCAGGCCCTGATCACCTGACTGAGCATGCACGGTTCACGTGGCTGATCATACACTGATCACGTTATGATCATGCACTGATCACGTGGCTATCATGCACTGATCACTTGGCTGGTAATACACTGATCACGTGCCTGGTCATGCACAGATTACATGACTGATCATGCACTGATCACGTGACTGATCATGCACTGATCACGTGGCTATCGTGCACTACTCACGTGGCTGATCATGCAATGATCATGTAGCTACCATGTACCGGTCAGGTGACTGATCATACACCCATCAGGTGACGGATCATGCACTGATCACGTGGCTATCATGCACTGTTCACGTGGCTGATCATACACTGATCACCTGCCTGGTCATGCACAGATCACGTGACAAATCATGAACTGATCACATAGCTATCATGAACTGATCACCTGGCTGATCATGCACTGATCACGTGGCTGATCATACACTGTTCACGTGTCTGACCATGCACTGCTAACGTGGCTGATCATACACTGCTCAGGTAACTGATCATGCACTGATCACGTGGCTATCATGCACTGATCACGTGGCTGAAGATGCACTGTTTACGTGGCTGATCACACACCTGTCATGTGACATATCATGCACTGATCACGTGGCACTGATGCACTGATCACGTGGCTGATCATACTCTGCTCATGTAACTCATCATGCACACATCACGTGGCTATCATGCACTGCTCACGTGGCTCGTCATGGAATGATCACATAGCTACAATATACTGGTCCTGAGAATGATCATGCACAGATCACGTAAATGATCATGCACTGTTCACATGACTGATCATGTACTGATCACGTGGCTGATCATACTCTGCTCACCTAACTCATCATGCACACATCAGTTGGCTATCATGCTCTGCTCACGTGGCTGATCATGCAACGATCACGTAGCAACCATGTACTGGTCACGTGACTGATCATGCACTGATCACGTAATTGATCCTGCACTGATCACGTGGCTCATCTTGCACTGATCACGTGGCTGATCACACATGTATCACGTGACTGATCATGCACTGATCACGTGGCTCTCATGCACTGATCACGTGGCTATCATGCACTGATCACGTGGATATCATGCATTGATCATGTGGCTGATCACACATGTATCACATGACTGATCATGCACTGATCACGTGGCTATCATGCACTGATCACGTGGCTATCATGCACTGATCACGTGGCTGATCACGCAATGATCACGTAGCTACCATGTACTGGTCACGTGACTGATCATGCACTGATCACGTAATTGATTCTGCACTGATCACATGGCACATCAAGCACTGATCAGGTGGCTGATCACACACGTATCACGTGACTGATCATGTACAGATCACGTGAATAATCATGAAGTGATCACATGGCTATCCTGCACTGATCACGTGGATAACATGCACTGATCACGTGGCTGATCACACACGTATCACGTGACTGATCATGCACTGATCACGTGGCTATAATACACTTATCACGTGGCTATCCTGCACTGTTCACGTGGATATCATGCACTGATCACGTGGCTGATCACACACGGATCACGTGACTGATCATGCACTGATCACGTGACTGATCATGCACTGCTCACGTGACTGATCATGCAATGATCACACAGCTACCATGTACTGGTCACATGACTGATCATGCACTGATCACATAATTGATCATGCAGTGATCACCTGGCTTATCATGCATTGATCATGTGACTGATCATGTGCCTATCATGTTTGGTGTCACACACTTATCATGTGCCTCTGGAGGCAATGAACATAGAGCTGAGTAGGCAGGAATCAGTCAGCAGGCTTTATTCATGGAACTCAGCTCTGAGAAATCATGCTGCTCAGCTGGCAATAATCAAGTAAATGAGCAGGCAGGAATTACGCAGCACAGGTGGCAATTGTCAAGGAGATGACAGGCAGGAATCGGGCAGCACAGCTGGAAATTGTCAAGCAGATGAGCAGACAGTAATCACGCAGCTCAGCAGGCCCTGATCACGTGAATGAGCATGCACTGTTCACATGGCTGATCACACACCTATCACGTGACTGATCATGCACTGATCATGTGACTGATCATGCACTGATAACGTGGCTATCTTGCACTGATCACTTGGCTGATCATAACTCATCACGTGACTGATCGTGCACTGATCACGGCGCTATCATTCATTGACTACATGACTCCACATGCTCTGATCACGTGGATGATGATGCACTGATCACGTGACTGACCATGCACTGATCACGTGACTGATCATGCACTGATCACGTCACTATCATGCACTGATCACGTGGCTATCATGCACTGATCACGTGGCTATCATGCACTGCTCACGTGGCTGATCATGCAATGATCACGTAGCTACCATGTACTTGTCACGTGACTGATCATGCACTGATCACGTAATTGATCATGCACTGATCATGTGGCTGATCATGCACTGATCACGTGGCTGAACATACACTGATCACGTGATTGATCATGCACTGAACACGTGAATGATCATGCACTGATCAAGTGGCTATCATGCACTGATCACTTGGCTGATCATACACTGATCACGTGCCTGGTCATGCACTGATCACGTGGCTGATCATGCACTGATCACGTGACTGATCATGCACTGATCTCGTGTCTGATCATGCACTGATCACGTGGCTATCATGCACTGCTCACGTGGCTGATCATGCGATGATCACGCAGCTAGATGTACTGGTCACATGACTGATCATGCACTGATCACGTGACTGATCATGCAGTGATCACGTGGCTATCATGCACTACTCACGTGGCTGATCATGCAATGTTCATGTAACTACCATGTACAGGTCACGTGAATGATCATACACCCATCAGGTGACTGATCATGCACTGATCACGCGGCTATCATGCACTGATCACGAGACTGGTCATGCACTGATAACGTCTATATCATGCACTGATCACATGACTGCCCATGCACTGATCACGTGGATGATCATACAGTAATCATGTGACAGATCATGCACTGATCACGTGGCTGATCATGCACTGATCACGTGACTGATCATGCACTGATCACGTGGCTATCATGCACTGATCACCTGCCTGAACATGCACTGTTCACGTGGCTGAGCACACACCTGTCACGTGACATATCATGCACTGATCACGTGGCATCATGCACTGATCACGTGGCTGATCATACTCTGCTCACGTAACTCATGCACTGATCACATGGCTATCATGCACTGCTCACGTGGCTGATCATGCACTGATCACGTGACTGATCATGCACTGATCACGTGACTGATCATGCACTGATCACGTGGCTATCATGCACTGATCACCGGGCTGAACATGCACTGTTCACGTGGCTGATCACACACTGTCACGTGACATATCATACACTAATCATGTGACAGTTCATGCACTGATCACGTGACTGATCATGCACTGATCACGTGGCTATCATGCACTGATAACGAGACTGATCATGCACTGATAACGTCTATATCATGCACTGATCACATGACTGCCCATGCACTGATCACGTGGATGATCATACACTAATCATGTGACAGATCATGCACTGATCACGTGGCTGATCATGCACTGATACCCTGACTGAGCATGGACTGATCACATGACTATCATGTAGTGATGACGTGACTTAATGGCTCTGATCATGTGACTGATCATGCGCTGATCATGTTTGCTATCATACACTGATCATGTGCCTCTGGAGGCAATAAGCAAAGAGCTGAGTAGGCACGAATCATACAGTCAGCAGGCAATAATCATGTAACTCAGCTGTGAGGAATCTTGCTGCTCAGCTGGTAATAATCAAGCAGCTGAGCAGGCAGGAATTACGCAGCACAGCTGGCAATTGTCAAGCAGATGACAGGCATGAATCGTGCAGCTCAGCTTGCAATTGTCAAACAGATGAGCAGACAGGAATCACGCAGCTCAGCAGGCCCAGATCACGTGACTGAGCATGCACTGTTCACGTGGCTGATTATACACTGATCACGTGATTGATCATGCACTGATCACGTGGCTGATCATACACTGTTCTCGTGTCTGACCATGCACTGCTCACGTGGCTGATCATAAACTGCTCACGTAACTGATCATGCACTGATCACGTGGCTATCATGCACTGATCACGTGGCTGAACATGCATTGTTCACGTGGCTGATCACACACCTGTCACGTGACATATCATGCACTGATCATGTGGCACTCATGCACTGATCACGTGGCTGATCATACTCTGCTCACGTAACTCATCATGCACACATCACGTTTCTACCATGCACTGCTAACGTGGCTCGTCATGGAATGATCACGTAGCTACCATCTACTGGTCACGTGACTGATCATGCACAGATCACGTAAATGATCACACACTGTTCACGTGACTGATCATGCACTGATCACGTGGCTGATCATGCACTGATCACGTGGCTATCATGCACTGATCACTTGGCTGGTCAAACACTGATCTCGTGCCTGGTCATGCACAGATTACATGACTGATCATGCACTGAACACGTGACTGATCATGCACTGATCACGTGGCTATCATGCACTACTCACGTGGCTGATCATGCAATGATCATGTAGCAACCATTTACTGGTCACGTGACTGATCATGCACTGATCATGTAATGAATCCTGCACTGATCACCTGACTCATCATGCACTGATCACGTGGCTGATCACACACTGATCACGTGACTGATCATGCACTGATCACGTGGCTATCATGCACTGATCACGTGGCTATCATGCACTGATCACGTGGCTATCATGCACTGATCACGTGGCTGATCATGCACTGATCACGTGACTGATCATGCACTGATCACGTGGCTATCATGCACTGATCACGTGGCTATCATGCACTGATCACGTGGCTGATCATGCACTGATCACGTAGCTATCATGCACTGGTCACGTGACTGATCATGCACTGATCACGTAACTGATCATGCACTGATCACGTGGCTGATCATGCACTGATCACGTGGCTATCATGCACTGATCACGTGGCTGATCATGCACTGATCACGCAGCTACCATGCACTGATCACGTGACTGATCATGCACTGATCACGTGGCTGATCATGCACTGATCACGTGGCATCATGCACTGATCACGTGGCTGATCATGCACTGATCACGTGGCTGATCATGCACTGATCACGTGACTGATCATGCACTGATCACGTGGCTATCATGCACTGATCACGTGACTATCATGCACTGATCACGTGGCTGATCATGCACTGATCACGTGACTGATCATGCACTGATCACATGGTATCATGCACTGATCACGTGGCTGATCATGCACTGATCACGTGACTGATCATGCACTGATCACGTGGCTGATCATGCACTGATCACGTAGCTGATCATGCACTGATCACGTGGCTATCATGCACTGATCACGTGGCTGATCATGCACTGATCACGTAGTATCATGCACTGATCACGTGACTGATCATGCACTGATCACGTAACTGATCATGCACTGATCACGTGACTGATCATGCACTGATCACGTGACTGATCATGCACTGATCACGTGGCTATCATGCACTGATCACGTGGCTGATCATGCAATGATCACGTAGCTACATGTACTGGTCACGTGACTGATCATGCACTGATCACGTAATTGATCATGCACTGATCACGTGGCTGATCATGCACTGATCACGTGACTGATCATGCACTGATCACGTGACTGATCATGCACTGATCACGTGGCTATCATGCACTGATCACGTGGCTGATCATGCACTGATCACGTGACTGATCATGCACTGATCACGTGACTGATCATGCACTGATCACGTGGCTATCATGCACTGATCACGTGGCTGATCATGCACTGATCACGTGACTGATCATGCACTGATCACGTGGCTGATCATGCACTGATCACGTGACTGATCATGCACTGATCACGTGGCTATCATGCACTGATCACGTGGCTGATCATGCACTGATCACGTGACTGATCATGCACTGATCACGTGGCTGATCATGCACTGATCACGTGACTGATCATGCACTGATCACGTGGCTATCATGCACTGATCACGTGACTGATCATGCACTGATCACGTGACTGATCATGCACTGATCACGTGGCTATCATGCACTGATCACGTGGCTGATCATGCAATGATCATAGCTACCATGTACTGGTCACGTGACTGATCATGCACTGATCACGTGACTGATCATGCACTGATCACGTGGCTATCATGCACTGATCACGTGGCTATCATGCACTGATCACGTGGCTGATCATGCACTGATCACGTGGCTATCATGCACTGATCACGTGACTGATCATGCACTGATCACGTAACTGATCATGCACTGATCACGTGACTGATCATGCACTGATCACGTGACTGATCATGCACTGATCACGTGACTGATCATGCACTGATCACGTGGCTATCATGCACTGATCACGTGGCTGATCATGCACTGATCACATGACTGATCATGCACTGATCACGTGGCTTATCATGCACTGATCATGTGACTGATCATGCACTGATCATGTTTGGTGTCATACACTGATCATGTGCCTCTGGAGGCAATGAACAAAGAGCTGAGTAGGCAGGAATCAGTCAGCAGGCTATAATCATGGAACTCAGCTCTGAGAAATCATGCTGCTCAGCTGGCAATAATCAAGCAGATGAGCAGGCAGGAATTACGCAGCACAGGTGGCAATTGTCAAGCAGATGACAGGCAGGAATCGTGCAGCTCAGCTGGCAATTGTCAAGCAGATGAGCAGACAGTAATCACGCAGCTCAGCAGGCCCTGATCACGTGACTGAGCATGCACTGATCACGTGGCTGATCACACACTGATCACGTGACTGATCATGCACTGATCACGTGACTGATCATGCACTGATCACGTGGCTATCATGCACTGATCACGTGGCTGATCATGCACTGATCACGTGGCTGATCATGCACTGATCACGTGCCTGATCATGCACTGATCACGTGGCTGATCATGCACTGATCACGTGGCTGATCATGCACTGATCACGTGGCTGATCATGCACTGATCACGTGGCTGATCATGCACTGATCACGTGGCTATCATGCACTATCACGTGGCTGATCATGCAATGATCATGTAGCTACAATGTCCAGGTCACGTGAATGATCATACACCCATCAGGTGACTGATCATGCACTGATCACGTGGCTATCATGCACTGATCACGAGACTGATCATGCACTGATCACGTCTATATCATGCACTGATCACATGACTGCCCATGCACTGATCACGTGGATGATCATACACTGATCATGTGACAGATCATGCACTGATCACGTGGCTGATCATGCACTGATACCGTGACTGAGCATGGACTGATCACATGCCTATCATGTAGTGATCACGTGACTTAATGGCGCTGATCATGTGACTGATCATGCGCTGATCATGTTTGCTATCATAAACTGATCATGTGCCTCTGGAGGCAATAAACAAAGAGCTGAGTAGGCACGAATCAAACAGTCAGCAGGCAATAATCATGGAACTCAGCTCTGAGGAATCATGCTGCTCAGCTGGCAATAATTAAGCAGCTGAGCAGGCAGGAATTACGCAGCACAGCTGGCAATTGTCAAGCAGATGACAGGCAGGAATCGTGCAGCTCAGCTGGCAATTGTCAAGCAGATGAGCAGACAGTAATCACGCAGCTCAGCAGGCCCTGATCACGTGACTGAGCATGCACTGTTCACGTGGCTGATCATACACTGATCACGTGACTGATCATGCACTAATCACGTCTATATCATGCACTGATCACGTGGCTGATCATACACTGTTCACGTGTCTGACCATGCACTGATCACGTGGCTGATCATGCACTGATCACGTGACTGATCATGCACTGATCACGTGGCTATCATGCACTGATCACGTGGCTGGTCATACTGATCACGTGGCTGATCATGCACTGATCACGTGGCTGATCATGCACTGATCACGTGACTGATCATGCACTGATCACGTGGCTGATCATGCACTGATCACGTGGCTATCATGCACTGATCACGTGGCTGATCATGCACTGATCACGTAGCTACCATATACTGATCACGTGACTGATCATGCACTGATCACGTGGCTGATCATGCACTGATCACGTGACTGATCATGCACTGATCACGTGACTGATCATGCACTGATCACGTGGCTATCATGCACTGATCACGTGGCTGATCATGCACTGATCATGTGACTGATCATGCACTGATCACGTGGCTGATCATGCACTGATCACGTGGCTGATCATGCACTGATCACGTGGCTGATCATGCACTGATCACGTAACTGATCATGCACTGATCACGTGACTGATCATGCACTGATCACGTGGCTATCATGCACTGATCACGTGGCTGATCATGCACTGATCACGTGACTGATCATGCACTGATCACGTGGCTGATCATGCACTGATCACGTGGCTGATCATGCACTGATCACGTGGCTGATCATGCACTGATCACGTGACTGATCATGCACTGATCACGTGACTGATCATGCACTGATCACGTGGCTATCATGCACTGATCACGTGGCTGATCATGCACTGATCACGTGACTGATCATGCACTGATCACGTGGCTGATCATGCACTGATCACGTGACTGATCATGCACTGATCACGTGACTGATCATGCACTGATCACGTGGCTATCATGCACTGATCACGTGGCTGATCATGCACTGATCACGACTGATCATGCACTGATCACGTGACTGATCATGCACTGATCACGTGACTGATCATGCACTGATCACGTGGCTATCATGCACTGATCACGTGGCTGATCATGCACTGATCACGTAGCAATCATGCACTGATCACGTGACTGATCATGCACTGATCACGTAATGATCATGCACTGATCACGTGACTGATCATGCACTGATCACGTGGCTGATCATGCACTGATCACGTGACTGATCATGCACTGATCACGTGGCTATCATGCACTGATCACGTGGCTGATCATGCACTGATCACGTGGATATCATGCACTGATCACGTGGCTGATCATGCACTGATCACGTGACTGATCATGCACTGATCACGTGGCTATCATGCACTGATCACGTGGCTGATCATGCACTGATCACGTGGCTGATCATGCACTGATCACGTGACTGATCATGCACTGATCACGTGGCTGATCATGCACTGATCACGTGGCTGATCATGCACTGATCACGTGGCTGATCACACACTGTCACGTGACTATCATGCACTGATCACGTGGCATCATGCACTGATCACGTGGCTGATCATACACTGATCACGTAACTGATCATGCACTGATCACGTGGCTATCATGCACTGATCACGTGGCTGTCATGGAATGATCACGGCTACCATATACTGGTCACGTGACTGATCATGCACTGATCACGTAAATGATCATGCACTGATCACGTGACTGATCATGCACTGATCACGTGACTGATCATGCACTGATCACGTGGCTATCATGCACTGATCACGTGGCTGATCATGCACGATCACGTGGCAACCATGTACTGGTCACGTGACTGATCATGCACTGATCACGTAATTGATCATGCACTGATCACGTGGCTCATCATGCACTGATCACGTGGCTGATCACACACTGATCACGTGACTGATCATGCACTGATCACGTGACTATCATGCACTGATCACGTGGCTATCATGCACTGATCACGTGGCTGATCACACGATCACGTGACTGATCATGCACTGATCACGTGGCTATCATGCACTGATCACGTGACTGATCATGCACTGATCACGTGGCTGATCATGCACTGATCACGTGACTGATCATGCACTGATCACGTGGCTATCATGCACTGATCACGTGGCTGATCATGCAATGATCACGGCAATCATGCACTGATCACGTGACTGATCATGCACTGATCACGTAATTGATCATGCACTGATCACGTGACTGATCATGCACTGATCACGTGGCTGATCACACTGATCACGTGACTGATCATGCACTGATCACGTGGCTATCATGCACTGATCACGTGGATATCATGCACTGATCACGTGGCTGATCATGCACTGATCACGTGGCTGATCATGCACTGATCACGTGGCTGATCATGCACTGATCACGTGGCTATCATGCACTGATCACGTGGCTGATCATGCACTGATCACGTAGCTACCATGTACTGGTCACGTGACTGATCATGCACTGATCACGAATGATCATGCACTGATCACGTGGCTGATCATGCACTGATCACGTGGCTGATCACACACATATCACGTGACTGATCATGCATGATCACGTGACTGATCATGCACTGATCACGTGGCTATCATGCACTGATCACGTGGATATCATGCACTGATCACGTGGCTGATCACACTGATCACGTGACTGATCATGCACTGATCACGTGGCTGATCATGCACTGATCACGTGGCTATCATGCACTGATCACGTGGCTGATCATGCAATGATCACGTAGCTATCATGCACTGGTCACGTGACTGATCATGCACTGATCACGTGGCTGATCATGCACTGATCACGTGACTGATCATGCACTGATCACGTGACTGATCATGCACTGATCACGTGACTGATCATGCACTGATCACGTGGCTATCATGCACTGATCACGTGGCTGATCATGCACTGATCACGTGGCTATCATGCACTGATCACGTGACTGATCATGCACTGATCACATGACTGATCATGCACTGATCACGTGGCTTATCATGCACTGATCATGTGACTGATCATGTGCTGATCATGTTTGGTGTCATACACTGATCATGTGCCTCTGGAGGCAATGAACAAAGAGCTGAGTAGGCACGAATCAGTCAGCAGGCAATAATCATGGAACTCAGCTCTGAGAAATCATGCTGCTCAGCTGGCAATAATCAAGCAGCTGAGCAGGCAGGAATTACGCAGCACAGGTGGCAATTGTCAAGCAGATGACAGGCAGGAATCGTGCAGCTCAGCTGGCAATTGTCAAGAAGATGAGCAGACAGTAATCACGCAGCTCAGCAGGCCCTGATCACGTGACTGAGCATGCACTGTTCACGTGGCTGATCATACACTGATCACGTGACTGATCATGCACTGATCACGTGACTGATCATGCACTGATCACGTGGCTGATCATGCACTGATCACGTGGCTGACATGCACTGATCACGTGGCTGATCATGCACTGATCACGTGGCTGATCATGCACTGATCACGTGACTGATCATGCACTGATCACGTGGCTGATCATGCACTGATCACGTGGCTATCATGCACTGATCACGTGGCTGATCATGCATGATCACGCAGCTACCATGCACTGATCACGTGACTGATCATGCACTGATCACGTGACTGATCATGCACTGATCACGTGGCTATCATGCACTATCACGTGGCTGATCATGCACTGATCATGTAGCTACATGTACTGGTCACGTGACTGATCATGCACTGATCACGTGACTGATCATGCACTGATCACGTGACTGATCATGCACTGATCACGTGGCTGATCATGCACTGATCACGTGGCTGATCATGCACTGATCACGTGACTGATCATGCACTGATCACGTGACTGATCATGCACTGATCACGTGGCTATCATGCACTGATCACGTGGCTGATCATGCACTGATCACGTGCCTGATCATGCACTGATCACATGACTGATCATGCACTGATCACGTGACTGATCATGCACTGATCACGTGGCTATCATGCACTACTCACGTGGCTGATCATGCAATGATCATGTAGCTACCATGTACTGGTCACGTGACTGATCATACACCCATCAGGTGACTGATCATGCACTGATCACGTGGCTGATCATGCACTGATCACCTGACTGATCATGCACTGATCACGTGACAAATCATGCACTGATCACATAGCTATCATGAAATGATCACCTGGCTGATCATGCACTGATCACGTGGCTGATCATGCACTGATACCGTGACTGAGCATGGACTGATCACATGACTATCATGTAGTGATCACGTGACTTAATGGCGCTGATCATGTGACTGATCATGCGCTGATCATGTTTGCTATCATACACTGATCATGTGCCTCTGGAGGCAATAAACAAAGAGCTGAGTAGGCACGAATCAAACAGTCAGCAGGCAATAATCATGGAACTCAGGTGTGAGGAATCATGCTGCTCAGCTGGCAATAATCAAGCAGCTGAGCAGGCAGGAATTACGCAGCACAGCTGGCAATTGTCAAGCAGATGACAGGCAGGAATCGTGCAGCTCAGCTGGCAATTGTCAAGCAGATGAGCAGACAGTAATCACGCAGCTCAGCAGGCCCTGATCACGTGACTGAGCATGCACTGTTCACGTGGCTGATCATGCACTGATCACGTGATGATCATGCACTGATCACGTGGATATCATGCACTGATCACGTGGCTGATCATACACTGTTCACGTGTCTGACCATGCACTGATCACGTGGCTGATCATACACTGCTCACGTAACTGATCATGCACTGATCACGTGGCTATCATGCACTGATCACGTGGCTGAACATGCACTGATCACGTGGCTGATCACACACCTGTCACGTGACATATCATGCACTGATCACGTGGCACTCATGCACTGATCACGTGGCTGATCATACTCTGATCACGTAACTGATCATGCACACATCACGTGGCTATCATGCACTGCTCACGTGGCTCGTCATGGAATGATCACGTAGCTACCATATACTGGTCACGTGACTGATCATGCACTGATCACGTAAATGATCATGCACTGTTCACGTGACTGATCATGCACTGATCACGTGACTGATCATGCACTGATCACGTGGCTGATCATGCACTGATCACGTGGCTGATCATGCACTGATCACGTGACTGATCATGCACTGATCACGTGACTGATCATGCACTGATCACGTGGCTATCATGCACTGATCACGTGGCTGATCATGCACTGATCACGTGACTGATCATGCACTGATCACGTGACTGATCATGCACTGATCACGTGACTGATCATGCACTGATCACGTGGCTATCATGCACTGATCACGTGGCTGATCACACATGTATCACATGACTGATCATGCACTGATCACGTGGCTGATCATGCACTGATCACGTGGCTGATCATGCACTGATCACGTGGCTATCATGCACTGATCACGTGGCTGATCATGCACTGATCACGTAGCTATCATGCACTGATCACGTGACTGATCATGCACTGATCACGTAATTGATCATGCACTGATCACATGGCTGATCATGCACTGATCACGTGGCTGATCACACACGATCACGTGACTGATCATGCACTGATCACGTGACTGATCATGCACTGATCACGTGGCTGATCATGCACTGATCACGTGGATATCATGCACTGATCACGTGGCTGATCATGCACTGATCACGTGACTGATCATGCACTGATCACGTGGCTGATCATGCACTGATCACGTGACTGATCATGCACTGATCACGTGGCTATCATGCACTGATCACGTGGCTGATCATGCACTGATCACGTGGCTGATCATGCACTGATCACGTGACTGATCATGCACTGATCACGTGGCATCATGCACTGATCACGTGGCTGATCATGCACTGATCACGAACTGATCATGCACTGATCACGTGGCTATCATGCACTGATCACGTGGCTGATCACACATGATCACGTGACTGATCATGCACTGATCACGTGGCTATCATGCACTGATCACGTGGCTGATCATGCACTGATCACGTGGATATCATGCACTGATCACGTGGCTGATCACACACGATCACGTGACTGATCATGCACTGATCACGTGGCTGATCATGCACTGATCACGTGGCTATCATGCACTGATCACGTGGCTGATCATGCACTGATCACGTAGCTATCATGCACTGATCACGTGACTGATCATGCACTGATCACGTGACTGATCATGCACTGATCACGTGGCTGATCATGCACTGATCACGTGGCTGATCACACGATCACGTGACTGATCATGCACTGATCACGTGACTGATCATGCACTGATCACGTGGCTATCATGCACTGATCACGTGGATATCATGCACTGATCACGTGGCTGATCATGCACTGATCACGTGACTGATCATGCACTGATCACGTGACTGATCATGCACTGATCACGTGGCTGATCATGCACTGATCACGTGGCTATCATGCACTGATCACATGACTGATCATGCACTGATCACATGACTGATCATGCACTGATCACGTGGCTTATCATGCACTGATCATGTGACTGATCATGTGCTGATCATGTTTGCTATCATACACTGATCATGTGCCTCTGGAGGCAATGAACAAAGAGCTGAGTAGGCACGAATCAGTCAGCAGGCAATAATCATGGAACTCAGCTGTGAGAAATCATGCTGCTCAGCTGGCAATAATCAAGCAGCTGAGCAGGCAGGAATTACGCAGCACAGGTGGCAATTGTCAAGCAGATGACAGGCAGGAATCGTGCAGCTCAGCTGGCAATTGTCAAGCAGATGAGCAGACAGTAATCACGCAGCTCAGCAGGCCCTGATCACGTGACTGAGCATGCACTGTTCACGTGGCTGATCACACACTGATCACGTGACTGATCATGCACTGATCACGTGACTGATCATGCACTGATCACGTGGCTGATCATGCACTGATCACGTGGCTGATCATGCACTGATCACGGGACTGATCATGCACTGATCACGTGGCTATCATGCACTGACTACATGACTGACATGCACTGATCACGTGGCTGATCATGCACTGATCACGTGACTGATCATGCACTGATCACGTGACTGATCATGCACTGATCACGTGGCTGATCATGCACTGATCACGTGGCTATCATGCACTGATCACGTGGCTGATCATGCACTGATCACGTAACTGATCATGCACTGATCACGTGCCTGATCATGCACTGATCACGTGGCTGATCATGCACTGATCACGTGACTGATCATGCACTGATCACGTGACTGATCATGCACTGATCACGTGGCTATCATGCACTGATCACGTGGCTGATCATACACTGATCACGTGCCTGATCATGCACTGATCACGTGGCTGATCATGCACTGATCACGTGACTGATCATGCACTGATCACGTGTCTGATCATGCACTGATCACGTGGCTATCATGCACTGATCACGTGGCTGATCATGCATGATCACGCAGCTACCATGTACTGGTCACATGACTGATCATGCACTGATCACGTGACTGATCATGCACTGATCACGTGGCTATCATGCACTACTCACGTGGCTGATCATGCAATGATCATGTAGCTACCATGTACAGGTCACGTGAATGATCAAACACCCATCAGGTGACTGATCATGCACTGATCACGTGGCTATCATGCACTGATCACGAGACTGATCATGCACTGATCACGTCTATATCATGCACTGATCACATGACTGCCCATGCACTGATCACGTGGATGATCATACACTAATCATGTGACAGATCATGCACTGATCACGTGGCTGATCATGCACTGATACCGTGACTGAGCATGGACTGATCACATGACTATCATGTAGTGATCACGTGACTTAATGGCGCTGATCATGTGACTGATCATGCGCTGATCATGTTTGCTATCATACACTGATCATGTGCCTCTGGAGGCAATAAACAAAGAGCTGAGTAGGCACGAATCAAACAGTCAGCAGGCAATAATCATGGAACTCAGGTGTGAGGAATCATGCTGCTCAGCTGGCAATAATCAAGCAGCTGAGCAGGCAGGAATTACGCAGCACAGCTGGCAATTGTCAAGCAGATGACAGGCAGGAATCGTGCAGCTCAGCTGGCAATTGTCAAGCAGATGAGCAGACAGTAATCACGCAGCTCAGCAGGCCCAGATCACGTGACTGAGCATGCACTGTTCACGTGGCTGATCATACACTGATCACGTGATTGATCATGCACTGATCACTTGGATATCATGCACTGATCACGTGGCTGATCATACACTGTTCACGTGTCTGACCATGCACTGATCACGTGGCTGATCATGCACTGATCACGTGGCTGATCATGCACTGATCACGTGGCTGATCATGCACTGATCACGTGACTGATCATGCACTGATCACGTGGCTGATCATGCACTGATCACGTGACTGATCATGCACTGATCACGTGACTGATCATGCACTGATCACGTGGCTATCATGCACTGATCACGTGGCTGATCATGCACTGATCACGTGACTGATCATGCACTGATCACGTGGCTGATCATGCACTGATCACGTGGCTATCATGCACTGATCACGTGGCTGATCATGCACTGATCACGTGGCTGATCATGCACTGATCACGTGGCTGATCATGCACTGATCACGTGGCTGACATGCACTGATCACGTGCCTGATCATGCACTGATCACGTGGCTGATCATGCACTGATCACGTGACTGATCATGCACTGATCACGTGACTGATCATGCACTGATCACGTGGCTATCATGCACTGCTCACGTGGCTGATCATGCATGATCACGCAGCTACCATGTACTGGTCACATGACTGATCATGCACTGATCACGTGACTGATCATGCACTGATCACGTGGCTATCATGCACTACTCACGTGGCTGATCATGCAATGATCATGTAGCTACCATGTACAGGTCACGTGACTGATCATACACCCATCAGGTGACTGATCATGCACTGATCACGTGGCTGATCATGCACTGATCACCTGACTGATCATGCACTGATCACGTGACAAATCATGCACTGATCACATGGCTATCATGAACTGATCACTTGGCTGATCATGCACTGATCACGTGGCTGATCATGCACTGATACCGTGACTGAGCATGGACTGATCACATGACTATCATGTAGTGATCACGTGACTTAATGGCGCTGATCATGTGACTGATCATGCGCTGATCATGTTTGCTATCATACACTGATCATGTGCCTCTGGAGGCAATAAACAAAGAGCTGAGTAGGCACGAATCAAACAGTCAGCAGGCAATAATCATGGAACTCAGGTGTGAGGAATCATGCTGCTCAGCTGGCAATAATCAAGCAGCTGAGCAGGCAGGAATTACGCAGCACAGCTGGCAATTGTCAAGCAGATGACAGGCAGGAATCGTGCAGCCCAGCTGGCAATTGTCAAGCAGATGAGCAGACAGTAATCACGCAGCTCAACAGGCCCTGATCACGTGACTGAGCATGCACTGTTCACGTGGCTGATCATACACTGATCACGTGATGATCATGCACTGATCACGTGGATATCATGCACTGATCACGTGGCTGATCATACACTGTTCACGTGTCTGACCATGCACTGATCACGTGGCTGATCATACACTGCTCACGTAACTGATCATGCACTGATCACGTGGCTATCATGCACTGATCACGTGGCTGAACATGCACTGTTCACGTGGCTGATCACACACCTGTCACGTGACATATCATGCACTGATCACGTGGCACTCATGCACTGATCACGTGGCTGATCATACTCTGCTCACGTAACTGATCATGCACACATCACGTGGCTATCATGCACTGCTCACGTGGCTCGTCATGGAATGATCACGTAGCTACCATATACTGGTCACGTGACTGATCATGCACAGATCACGTAAATGATCATGCACTGTTCACGTGACTGATCATGTACTGATCACGTGACTGATCATGCACTGATCACGTGGCTATCATGCTCTGCTCACGTGGCTGATCATGCAATGATCACGTAGCAACCATGTACTGGTCACGTGACTGATCATGCACTGATCACGTAATTGATCCTGCACTGATCACGCGGCTCATCATGCACTGATCACGTGGCTGATCACACATGTATCACGTGACTGATCATGCACTGATCACGTGGCTATCATGCACTGATCACGTGGCTATCATGCACTGATCACGTGGCTATCATGCACTGATCACGTGGCTGATCATGCACTGATCACGTAGCTATCATGCACTGATCACGTGACTGATCATGCACTGATCACGTAATTGATCATGCACTGATCACGTGGCTGATCATGCACTGATCACGTGGCTGATCATCACTGATCACGTGACTGATCATGCACTGATCACGTGACTGATCATGCACTGATCACGTGGCTATCATGCACTGATCACGTGGCTATCATGCACTGATCACGTGGCTGATCATACACTGATCACGTGACTGATCATGCACTGATCACGTGGCTGATCATGCACTGATCACGTGGCTATCATGCACTGATCACGTGACTGATCATGCACTGATCACGTGACTGATCATGCACTGATCACGTGACTGATCATGCACTGATCACGTGACTGATCATGCACTGATCACGTGACTGATCATGCACTGATCACGTGGCTATCATGCACTGATCACGTGGCTGATCATGCACTGATCACGCAGCTACCATGCACTGTCACATGACTGATCATGCACTGATCACATGACTGATCATGCACTGATCACGTGGCTTATCATGCACTGATCATGTGACTGATCATGCACTGATCATGTTTGCTATCATACACTGATCATGTGCCTCTGGAGGCAATGAACAAAGAGCTGAGTAGGCACGAATCAGTCAGCAGGCAATAATCATGGAACTCAGCTGTGAGGAATCATGCTGCTCAGCTGGCAATAATCAAGCAGCTGAGCAGGCAGGAATTACGCAGCACAGCTGGCAATTGTCAAGCAGATGACAGGCAGGAATCGTGCAGCTCAGCTGGCAATTGTCAAGCAGATGAGCAGACAGTAATCACGCAGCTCAGCAGGCCCTGATCACGTGACTGAGCATGCACTGTTCACGTGGCTGATCATACACTGATCACGTGACTGATCATGCACTGATCACGTGACTGATCATGCACTGATCACGTGGCTACCATGCACTGATCACGTGACTGATCATGCACTGATCACGTGACTGATCATGCACTGATCACGTGGCTATCATGCACTGATCACGTGGCTGATCATGCACTGATCACGTGGCTATCATGCACTGATCACGTGACTGATCATGCACTGATCACGTGACTGATCATGCACTGATCACGTGGCTGATCATGCACTGATCACGTGGCTGATCATGCACTGATCACGTGGCTGATCATGCACTGATCACGTGACTGATCATGCACTGATCACGTGACTGATCATGCACTGATCACGTGACTGATCATGCACTGATCACGTGACTGATCATGCACTGATCACGTGGCTATCATGCACTGATCACGTGGCTGATCATGCACTGATCACGTGGCTGATCATGCACTGTCACGTGACATATCATGCACTGATCACGTGGCATCATGCACTGATCACGTGGCTGATCATACACTGATCACGTAACTGATCATGCACTGATCACGTGGCTATCATGCACTGATCACGTGGCTGTCATGCAATGATCACGTAGATACCATATACTGATCACGTGACTGATCATGCACTGATCACGTAAATGATCATGCACTGATCACGTGACTGATCATGCACTGATCACGTGACTGATCATGCACTGATCACGTGGCTATCATGCACTGATCACGTGGCTGATCATGCAACGATCACGTAATCATGCACTGATCACGTGACTGATCATGCACTGATCACGTAATTGATCATGCACTGATCACGTGGCTGATCATGCACTGATCACGTGGCTGATCACACACTGATCACGTGACTGATCATGCACTGATCACGTGGCTATCATGCACTGATCACGTGGCTGATCATGCACTGATCACGTGACTATCATGCACTGATCACGTGACTGATCATGCACTGATCACGTGACTGATCATGCACTGATCACGTGGCTGATCATGCACTGATCACGTGGCTGATCATGCACTGATCACGTGACTGATCATGCACTGATCACGTGACTGATCATGCACTGATCACGTGACTGATCATGCACTGATCACGTGGCTATCATGCACTGATCACGTGGCTGATCATGCACTGATCACGTGGCTGATCATGCACTGATCACGTGACTGATCATGCACTGATCACGTGGCTATCATGCACTGATCACGTGGCTATCATGCACTGATCACGTGACTGATCATGCACTGATCACGTGACTGATCATGCACTGATCACGTGACTGATCATGCACTGATCACGTGACTGATCATGCACTGATCACGTGACTGATCATGCACTGATCACGTGGCTATCATGCACTGATCACGTGGCTGATCATGCACTGATCACGCAGCTACCATGCACTGGTCACATGACTGATCATGCACTGATCACATGACTGATCATGCACTGATCACGTGGCTTATCATGCACTGATCATGTGACTGATCATGTGCTGATCATGTTTGCTATCATACACTGATCATGTGCCTCTGGAGGCAATGAACAAAGAGCGGAGTAGGCACGAATCAGTCAGCAGGCAATAATCATGGAACTCAGCTGTGAGAAATCATGCTGCTCAGCTGGCAATAATCAAGCAGATGAGCAGGCAGGAATTACGCAGCACAGCTGGCAATTGTCAAGCAGATGACAGGCAGGAATCGTGCAGCTCAGCTGGCAATTGTCAAGCAGATGAGCAGACAGTAATCACGCAGCTCAGCAGGCCCTGATCACGTGACTGAGCATGCACTGTTCACGTGGCTGATCATACACTGATCACGTGACTGATCATGCACTGATCACGTGACTGATCATGCACTGATCACGTGGCTGATCATGCACTGATCACGTGGCTGATCATGCACTGATCACGGGACTGATCATGCACTGATCACGGGCTATCATGCACTGACACATGACTCATGCACTGATCACGTGGCTGATCATGCACTGATCACGTGACTGATCATGCACTGATCACGTGACTGATCATGCACTGATCACGTGGCTGATCATGCACTGATCACGTGGCTATCATGCACTGATCACGTGGCTGATCATGCAATGATCACGTAGCTACCATGTACTGGTCACGTGACTGATCATGCACTGATCACGTAATTGATCATGCACTGATCACGTGGCTGATCATGCACTGATCACGTGGCTGATCACACACTGATCACGTGACTGATCATGCACTGATCACGTGACTATCATGCACTGATCACGTGGCTATCATGCACTGATCACGTGGCTATCATGCACTGATCACGTGGCTGATCACACACGATCACGTGACTGATCATGCACTGATCACGTGGCTATCATGCACTGATCACGTGGCTATCATGCACTGATCACGTGGCTGATCATGCACTGATCACGTAGCTATCATGCACTGATCACGTGACTGATCATGCACTGATCACGTGAATGATCATGCACTGATCACGTGACTGATCATGCACTGATCACGTGACTGATCATGCACTGATCACGTGACTGATCATGCACTGATCACGTGGCTATCATGCACTGATCACGTGGCTGATCATGCACTGATCACGCAGCTACCATGCACTGTCACATGACTGATCATGCACTGATCACATGACTGATCATGCACTGATCACGTGGCTTATCATGCACTGATCATGTGACTGATCATGCACTGATCATGTTTGCTGTCATACACTGATCATGTGCCTCTGGAGGCAATGAACATAGAGCTGAGTAGGCAGGAATCAGTCAGCAGGCAATAATCATGGAACTCAGCTGTGAGGAATCATGCTGCTCAGCTGGCAATAATCAAGCAGATGAGCAGGCAGGAATTACGCAGCACAGCTGGCAATTGTCAAGCAGATGACAGGCAGGAATCGTGCAGCTCAGCTGGCAATTGTCAAGCAGATGAGCAGACAGTAATCACGCAGCTCAGCAGGCCCTGATCACGTGACTGAGCATGCACTGATCACGTGGCTGATCATACACTGATCACGTGACTGATCATGCACTGATCACGTGACTGATCATGCACTGATCACGTGGCTATCATGCACTGATCACGTGACTGATCATGCACTGATCACGTGACTGATCATGCACTGATCACGTGGCTATCATGCACTGATCACGTGGCTGATCATGCACTGATCACGTGGCTATCATGCACTGATCACGTGACTGATCATGCACTGATCACGTGACTGATCATGCACTGATCACGTGGCTGATCATGCACTGATCACGTGGCTGATCATGCACTGATCACGTGGCTGATCATGCACTGATCACGTGGCTGATCATGCACTGATCACGTGACTGATCATGCACTGATCACGTGGCTGATCATGCACTGATCACGTGACTGATCATGCACTGATCACGTGGCTATCATGCACTGATCACGTGGCTGATCATGCACTGATCACGTGGCTGATCATGCACTGTCACGTGACATATCATGCACTGATCACGTGGCACTCATGCACTGATCACGTGGCTGATCATACACTGATCACGTAACTGATCATGCACATCACGTGGCTATCATGCACTGATCACGTGGCTGTCATGCAATGATCACGTAGATACCATATACTGATCACGTGACTGATCATGCACTGATCACGTAAATGATCATGCACTGATCACGTGACTGATCATGCACTGATCACGTGACTGATCATGCACTGATCACGTGGCTATCATGCACTGCTCACGTGGCTGATCATGCACGATCACGTAGCAACCATGTACTGGTCACGTGACTGATCATGCACTGATCACGTAATTGATCATGCACTGATCACGTGGCTCATCATGCACTGATCACGTGGCTGATCACACACGATCACGTGACTGATCATGCACTGATCACGTGGCTATCATGCACTGATCACGTGGCTGATCATGCACTGATCACGTGACTATCATGCACTGATCACGTGACTGATCATGCACTGATCACGTGACTGATCATGCACTGATCACGTGGCTGATCATGCACTGATCACGTGGCTGATCATGCACTGATCACGTGACTGATCATGCACTGATCACGTGACTGATCATGCACTGATCACGTGACTGATCATGCACTGATCACGTGGCTATCATGCACTGATCACGTGAATCATGCACTGATCACGTGGCTGATCATGCACTGATCACGTGACTGATCATGCACTGATCACGTGGCTATCATGCACTGATCACGTGGCTATCATGCACTGATCACGTGACTGATCATGCACTGATCACGTGACTGATCATGCACTGATCACGTGACTGATCATGCACTGATCACGTGACTGATCATGCACTGATCACGTGACTGATCATGCACTGATCACGTGGCTATCATGCACTGATCACGTGGCTGATCATGCACTGATCACGCAGCTATCATGCACTGATCACGTGACTGATCATGCACTGATCACATGACTGATCATGCACTGATCACGTGGCTTATCATGCACTGATCATGTGACTGATCATGCGCTGATCATGTTTGCTATCATACACTGATCATGTGCCTCTGGAGGCAATGAACAAAGAGCTGAGTAGGCACGAATCAGTCAGCAGGCAATAATCATGGAACTCAGCTGTGAGGAATCATGCTGCTCAGCTGGCAATAATCAAGCAGCTGAGCAGGCAGGAATTACGCAGCACAGCTGGCAATTGTCAAGCAGATGACAGGCAGGAATCGTGCAGCTCAGCTGGCAATTGTCAAGCAGATGAGCAGACAGTAATCACGCAGCTCAGCAGGCCCTGATCACGTGACTGAGCATGCACTGTTCACGTGGCTGATCATACACTGATCACGTGACTGATCATGCACTGATCATGTGACTGATCATGCACTGATCACGTGGCTGATCATGCACTGATCACGTGGCTGATCATGCACTGATCACGGGACTGATCATGCACTGATCACGGGCTATCATGCACTGACACATGACTCACATGCACTGATCACGTGGCTGATCATGCACTGATCACGTGACTGATCATGCACTGATCACGTGACTGATCATGCACTGATCACGTGGCTGATCATGCACTGATCACGTGGCTATCATGCACTGATCACGTGGCTGATCATGCAATGATCACGTAGCTACCATGTACTGGTCACGTGACTGATCATGCACTGATCACGTAATTGATCATGCACTGATCACGTGGCTGATCATGCACTGATCACGTGGCTGATCATGCACTGATCACGTGACTGATCATGCACTGATCACGTGACTATCATGCACTGATCACGTGGCTGATCATGCACTGATCACGTGGATATCATGCACTGATCACGTGGCTGATCATGCACTGATCACGTGACTGATCATGCACTGATCACGTGGCTGATCATGCACTGATCACGTGGCTATCATGCACTGATCACGTGGCTGATCATGCACTGATCACGTAGCTATCATGCACTGATCACGTGACTGATCATGCACTGATCACGTGACTGATCATGCACTGATCACGTGACTGATCATGCACTGATCACGTGACTGATCATGCACTGATCACGTGGCTATCATGCACTGATCACGTGGCTGATCATGCACTGATCACGCAGCTACCATGTACTGTCACGTGACTGATCATGCACTGATCACGTGACTGATCATGCACTGATCACGTGGCTGATCATGCACTGATCACGTGGCTGATCACACATGATCACGTGACTGATCATGCACTGATCACGTGGCTGATCATGCACTGATCACGTGGCTGATCATGCACTGATCACGTGGCTATCATGCACTGATCACGTGGCTGATCATGCACTGATCACGTAGCTATCATGCACTGATCACGTGACTGATCATGCACTGATCACGTAATTGATCATGCACTGATCACGTGGCTGATCATGCACTGATCACGTGGCTGATCACACACTGATCACGTGACTGATCATGCACTGATCACGTGACTGATCATGCACTGATCACGTGGCTATCATGCACTGATCACGTGGATATCATGCACTGATCACGTGGCTGATCACACTGATCACGTGACTGATCATGCACTGATCACGTGGCTATCATGCACTGATCACGTGGCTATCATGCACTGATCACGTGGCTGATCATGCAATGATCACGTAGCTATCATGCACTGGTCACGTGATGATCATGCACTGATCACGTGACTGATCATGCACTGATCACGTGACTGATCATGCACTGATCACGTGACTGATCATGCACTGATCACGTGACTGATCATGCACTGATCACGTGGCTATCATGCACTGATCACGTGGCTGATCATGCACTGATCACGCAGCTACCATGCACTGATCACGTGACTGATCATGCACTGATCACGTAACTGATCATGCACTGATCACGTGGCTTATCATGCACTGATCATGTGACTGATCATGCACTGATCATGTTTGGTGTCATACACTGATCATGTGCCTCTGGAGGCAATGAACACAGAGCTGAGTAGGCAGGAATCAGTCAGCAGGCTATAATCATGGAACTCAGCTCTGAGAAATCATGCTGCTCAGCTGGCAATAATCAAGTAGATGAGCAGGCAGGAATTACGCAGCACAGGTGGCAATTGTCAAGCAGATGACAGGCAGGAATCGTGCAGCTCAGCTGGCAATTGTCAAGCAGATGAGCAGACAGTAATCACGCAGCTCAGCAGGCCCTGATCACGTGACTGATCATGCACTGATCACGTGGCTGATCATACACTGATCACGTGACTGATCATGCACTGATCACGTGACTGATCATGCACTGATCACGTGGCTATCATGCACTGATCACGTGGCTGATCATGCACTGATCACGTGGCTGATCATGCACTGATCACGTGGCTGATCATGCACTGATCACGTGACTGATCATGCACTGATCACGTGACTGATCATGCACTGATCACGTGGCTATCATGCACTGCTCACGTGGCTGATCATGCATGATCACGCAGCTACCATGTACTGGTCACATGACTGATCATGCACTGATCACGTGACTGATCATGCACTGATCACGTGGCTGATCATGCACTGATCACGTGGCTGATCATGCACTGATCACGTGACTATCATGTACTGATCACGTGGCTGATCATGCACTGATCACGTGACTGATCATGCACTGATCACGTGGCTATCATGCACTGATCACGAGACTGATCATGCACTGATCACGTCTATATCATGCACTGATCACATGACTGCCATGCACTGATCACGTGGATGATCATGCACTAATCATGTGACAGATCATGCACTGATCACGTGGCTGATCATGCACTGATACCGTGACTGAGCATGGACTGATCACATGACTATCATGTAGTGATCACGTGACTTAATGGCGCTGATCATGTGACTGATCATGCGCTGATCATGTTTGCTATCATACACTGATCATGTGCCTCTGGAGGCAATAAACAAAGAGCTGAGTAGGCACGAATCAAACAGTCAGCAGGCAATAATCATGGAACTCAGCTGTGAGGAATCATGCTGCTCAGCTGGCAATAATCAAGCAGCTGAGCAGGCAGGAATTACGCAGCACAGCTGGCAATTGTCAAGCAGATGACAGGCAGGAATCGTGCAGCTCAGCTGGCAATTGTCAAGCAGATGAGCAGACAGTAATCACGCAGCTCAGCAGGCCCTGATCACGTGACTGAGCATGCACTGTTCACGTGGCTGATCATACACTGATCACGTGATGATCATGCACTGATCACTTGGATATCATGCACTGATCACGTGGCTGATCATACACTGTTCACGTGTCTGACCATGCACTGATCACGTGGCTGATCATACACTGCTCACGTAACTGATCATGCACTGATCACGTGGCTATCATGCACTGATCACGTGGCTGAACATGCACTGTTCACGTGGCTGATCACACACCTGTCACGTGACATATCATGCACTGATCACGTGGCACTCATGCACTGATCACGTGGCTGATCATACTCTGCTCACGTAACTCATGCACACATCACGTGGCTATCATGCACTGCTCACGTGGCTCGTCATGGAATGATCACGTAGCTACCATATACTGGTCACGTGACTGATCATGCACTGATCACGTAAATGATCATGCACTGTTCACGTGACTGATCATGTACTGATCACGTGACTGATCATGCACTGATCACGTGGCTATCATGCACTGCTCACGTGGCTGATCATGCAACGATCACGTAGCAACCATGTACTGGTCACGTGACTGATCATGCACTGATCACGTAATTGATCATGCACTGATCACGTGGCTCATCATGCACTGATCACGTGGCTGATCACACATGATCACGTGACTGATCATGCACTGATCACGTGGCTATCATGCACTGATCACGTGGCTGTCATGCACTGATCACGTGGATATCATGCACTGATCACGTGGCTGATCACACACGATCACGTGACTGATCATGCACTGATCACGTGGCTATCATGCACTGCTCACGTGGCTGATCATGCCATGATCACGCAGCTACCATGTACTGGTCACATGACTGATCATGCACTGATCACGTGACTGATCATGCACTGATCACGTGGCTATCATGCACTACTCACGTGGCTGATCATGCAATGATCATGTAGCTACCATGTACAGGTCACGTGAATGATCATACACCCATCAGGTGACTGATCATGCACTGATCACGTGGCTATCATGCACTGATCACGAGACTGATCATGCACTGATCACGTCTATATCATGCACTGATCACATGACTGCCCATGCACTGATCACGTGGATGATCATGCACTAATCATGTGACAGATCATGCACTGATCACGTGGCTGATCATGCACTGATACCGTGACTGAGCATGGACTGATCACATGACTATCATGTAGTGATCACGTGACTTAATGGCGCTGATCATGTGACTGATCATGCGCTGATCATGTTTGCTATCATACACTGATCATGTGCCTCTGGAGGCAATAAACAAAGAGCTGAGTAGGCACGAATCAAACAGTCAGCAGGCAATAATCATGGAACTCAGCTGTGAGGAATCATGCTGCTCAGCTGGCAATAATCAAGCAGCTGAGCAGGCAGGAATTACGCAGCACAGCTGGCAATTGTCAAGCAGATGACAGGCAGGAATCGTGCAGCTCAGCTGGCAATTGTCAAGCAGATGAGCAGACAGTAATCACGCAGCTCAGCAGGCCCAGATCACGTGACTGAGCATGCACTGTTCACGTGGCTGATCATACACTGATCACGTGATTGATCATGCACTGATCACTTGGATATCATGCACTGATCACGTGGCTGATCATACACTGTTCACGTGTCTGACCATGCACTGATCACGTGGCTGATCATACACTGCTCACGTAACTGATCATGCACTGATCACGTGGCTATCATGCACTGATCACGTGGCTGAACATGCACTGTTCACGTGGCTGATCACACACCTGTCACGTGACATATCATGCACTGATCACGTGGCACTCATGCACTGATCACGTGGCTGATCATACTCTGCTCACGTAACTCATGCACACATCACGTGGCTATCATGCACTGCTCACGTGGCTCGTCATGGAATGATCACGTAGCAACCATATACTGGTCACGTGACTGATCATGCACAGATCACGTAAATGATCATGCACTGTTCACGTGACTGATCATGTACTGATCACGTGACTGATCATGCACTGATCACGTGGCTATCATGCACTGCTCACGTGGCTGATCATGCAACGATCACGTAGCAACCATGTACTGGTCACGTGACTGATCATGCACTGATCACGTAATTGATCCTGCACTGATCACGTGGCTCATCATGCACTGATCACGTGGCTGATCACACATGTATCACGTGACTGATCATGCACTGATCACGTGGCTCTCATGCACTGATCACGTGGCTGTCATGCACTGATCACGTGGATATCATGCACTGATCACGTGGCTGATCACACACTATCACATGACTGATCATGCACTGATCACGTGGCTATCATGCACTGATCACGTGGCTATCATGCACTGATCACGTGGCTGATCATGCAATGATCACGTAGCTACCATGTACTGGTCACGTGACTGATCATGCACTGATCACGTAATTGATCATGCACTGATCACGTGGCTGATCATGCACTGATCACGTGGCTGATCATACACTGATCACGTGACTGATCATGCACTGATCACGTGACTGATCATGCACTGATCACGTGGCTATCATGCACTGATCACGTGGCTGATCATGCACTGATCACGTGACTGATCATGCACTGATCACGTGGCTGATCATGCACTGATCACGTGGCTATCATGCACTGATCACGTGGCTGATCATGCATGATCACGCAGCTACCATGTACTGGTCACATGACTGATCATGCACTGATCACGTGACTGATCATGCAGTGATCACGTGGCTATCATGCACTACTCACGTGGCTGATCATGCAATGATCATGTAGCTACCATGTACAGGTCACGTGAATGATCATACACCCATCAGGTGACTGATCATGCACTGATCACGTGGCTATCATGCACTGATCACGTGACTGATCATGCACTGATCACGTCTATATCATGCACTGATCACATGACTGCCCATGCACTGATCACGTGGATGATCATGCACTAATCTTGTGACAGATCATGCACTGATCACGTGGCTGATCATGCACTGATACCGTGACTGAGCATGGACTGATCACATGACTATCATGTAGTGATCACGTGACTTAATGGCGCTGATCATGTGACTGATCATGCGCTGATCATGTTTGCTATCATACACTGATCATGTGCCTCTGGAGGCAATAAACAAAGAGCTGAGTAGGCACGAATCAAACAGTCAGCAGGCAATAATCATGGAACTCAGGTGTGAGGAATCATGCTGCTCAGCTGGCAATAATCAAGCAGCTGAGCAGGCAGGAATTACGCAGCACAGCTGGCAATTGTCAAGCAGATGACAGGCAGGAATCGTGCAGCTCAGCTGGCAATTGTCAAGCAGATGAGCAGACAGTAATCACGCAGCTCAGCAGGCCCTGATCACGTGACTGAGCATGCACTGTTCACGTGGCTGATCATACACTGATCACGTGATTGATCATGCACTGATCACGTGGCTGATCATGCACTGATCACGTGACTGATCATGCACTGATCACGTGGCTGATCATGCACTGATCACGTGGCTGATCATGCACTGATCACGTGGCTGATCACACACTGTCACGTGACTATCATGCACTGATCACGTGGCACTCATGCACTGATCACGTGGCTGATCATACACTGCTCACGTAACTGATCATGCACATCACGTGGCTATCATGCACTGCTCACGTGGCTGATCATGGAATGATCACGTAGCTACCATATACTGATCACGTGACTGATCATGCACTGATCACGTAAATGATCATGCACTGTTCACGTGACTGATCATGCACTGATCACGTGACTGATCATGCACTGATCACGTGGCTATCATGCACTGCTCACGTGGCTGATCATGCAACGATCACGTAGCAACCATGTACTGGTCACGTGACTGATCATGCACTGATCACGTGGCTGATCATGCACTGATCACGTGGCTATCATGCACTGATCACGTGGCTGATCATGCAATGATCACGTGACTATCATGCACTGATCACGTGACTGATCATGCACTGATCACGTGATTGATCATGCACTGATCACGTGGCTGATCATGCACTGATCACGTGGCTGATCATGCACTGATCACGTGACTGATCATGCACTGATCACGTGACTGATCATGCACTGATCACGTGGCTATCATGCACTGATCACGTGGCTGATCATGCACTGATCACGTGGCTGATCACACACTGATCACGTGACTGATCATGCACTGATCACGTGGCATCATGCACTGATCACGTGGCTGATCATGCACTGATCACGTGATGATCATGCACTGATCACGTGGCTATCATGCACTGATCACGTGGCTGATCATGCACTGATCACGTGGCTATCATGCACTGATCACGTGGCTATCATGCACTGATCACGTGGCTGATCATGCAATGATCACGTAGCTACCATGCACTGATCACGTGACTGATCATGCACTGATCACGTAATTGATCATGCACTGATCACGTGGCTGATCATGCACTGATCACGTGGCTGATCATGCACTGATCACGTGACTGATCATGCACTGATCACGTGACTGATCATGCACTGATCACGTGGCTATCATGCACTGATCACGTGGCTGATCATGCACTGATCACGTGCCTGATCATGCACTGATCACGTGGCTGATCATGCACTGATCACGTGACTGATCATGCACTGATCACGTGACTGATCATGCACTGATCACGTGGCTATCATGCACTGCTCACGTGGCTGATCATGCCATGATCACGCAGCTACCATGTACTGGTCACATGACTGATCATGCACTGATCACGTGACTGATCATGCACTGATCACGTGGCTATCATGCACTACTCACGTGGCTGATCATGCAATGATCATGTAGCTACCATGTACAGGTCACGTGAATGATCATACACCCATCAGGTGACTGATCATGCACTGATCACGTGGCTATCATGCACTGATCACGTGACTGATCATGCACTGATCACGTCTATATCATGCACTGATCACATGACTGCCCATGCACTGATCACGTGGATGATCATACACTAATCATGTGACAGATCATGCACTGATCACGTGGCTGATCATGCACTGATACCGTGACTGAGCATGGACTGATCACATGACTATCATGTAGTGATCACGTGACTTAATGGCGCTGATCATGCGCTGATCATGTTTGCTATCATACACTGATCATGTGCCTCTGGAGGCAATAAACAAAGAGCTGAGTAGGCACGAATCAAACAGTCAGCAGGCAATAATCATGGAACTCAGGTGTGAGGAATCATGCTGCTCAGCTGGCAATAATCAAGCAGCTGAGCAGGCAGGAATTACGCAGCACAGCTGGCAATTGTCAAGCAGATGACAGGCAGGAATCGTGCAGCTCAGCTGGCAATTGTCAAGCAGATGAGCAGACAGTAATCACGCAGCTCAGCAGGCCCTGATCACGTGACTGAGCATGCACTGTTCACGTGGCTGATCATACACTGATCACGTGATGATCATGCACTGATCACGTGGCTATCATGCACTGATCACGTGGCTGATCATACACTGATCACGTGTCTGATCATGCACTGATCACGTGGCTGATCATGCACTGATCACGTGACTGATCATGCACTGATCACGTGGCTATCATGCACTGATCACGTGGCTGATCATGCACTGATCACGTGGCTATCATGCACTGATCACGTGACTGATCATGCACTGATCACGTGACTGATCATGCACTGATCACGTGGCTATCATGCACTGATCACGTGGCTGATCATGCACTGATCACGTGACTGATCATGCACTGATCACGTGACTGATCATGCACTGATCACGTGATGATCATGCACTGATCACGTGGCTGATCATGCACTGATCACGTGGCTGATCATGCACTGATCACGTGACTGATCATGCACTGATCACGTGGCTGATCATGCACTGATCACGTGACTGATCATGCACTGATCACGTGGCTATCATGCACTGATCACGTGGCTGATCATGCACTGATCACGTGGCTGATCATGCACTGATCACGTGACTATCATGCACTGATCACGTGGCACTCATGCACTGATCACGTGGCTGATCATACACTGATCACGTGACTGATCATGCACTGATCACGTGGCTATCATGCACTGATCACGTGGCTGATCATGCACTGATCACGTAGCTACCATGCACTGATCACTGTGACTGATCATGCACTGATCACGTGACTGATCATGCACTGATCACGTGACTGATCATGCACTGATCACGTGGCTGATCATACACTGCTCATCATGCACTGATCACGTGACTGATCATGCACTGATCACGTGGCTGATCATGCACTGATCACGTGACTGATCATGCACTGATCACGTGACTGATCATGCACTGATCACGTGGCTATCATGCACTGATCACGTGGCTGATCATGCACTGATCACGTGACTGATCATGCACTGATCACGGGCTATCATGCACTGACACATGACTGATCATGCACTGATCACGTGGCTGATCATGCACTGATCACGTGACTGATCATGCACTGATCACGTGACTGATCATGCACTGATCACGTGGCTGATCATGCACTGATCACGTGGCTATCATGCACTGATCACGTGGCTGATCATGCAATGATCACGTAGCTATCATGCACTGATCACGTGACTGATCATGCACTGATCACGTAATTGATCATGCACTGATCACGTGGCTGATCATGCACTGATCACGTGGCTGATCATGCACTGATCACGTGACTGATCATGCACTGATCACGTGACTGATCATGCACTGATCACGTGGCTATCATGCACTGATCACGTGGCTGATCATGCACTGATCACGCAGCTATCATGCACTGATCACGTGACTGATCATGCACTGATCACGTGACTGATCATGCACTGATCACGTGGCTATCATGCACTGATCACGTGGCTGATCATGCACTGATCACGTGACTATCATGCACTGATCACGTGACTGATCATGCACTGATCACGTGACTGATCATGCACTGATCACGTGGCTATCATGCACTGATCACGTGACTGATCATGCACTGATCACGTCTATATCATGCACTGATCACGTGACTGATCATGCACTGATCACGTGGCTGATCATGCACTGATCACGTGACTGATCATGCACTGATCACGTGGCTGATCATGCACTGATCACGTGACTGATCATGCACTGATCACGTGGCTATCATGCACTGATCACGTGGCTGATCATGCACTGATCACGTGGCTGATCATGCACTGATCACGTGACTGATCATGCACTGATCACGTGGCATCATGCACTGATCACGTGGCTGATCATGCACTGATCACGTGACTCATGCACTGATCACGTGGCTATCATGCACTGATCACGTGGCTGATCATGCACTGATCACGTGACTGATCATGCACTGATCACGTGACTGATCATGCACTGATCACGTGGCTGATCATGCACTGATCACGTGGCTGATCATGCACTGATCACGTGGCTGATCATGCACTGATCACGTGACTATCATGCACTGATCACGTGACTGATCATGCACTGATCACGTGACTGATCATGCACTGATCACGTGGCTATCATGCACTGATCACGTGACTGATCATGCACTGATCACGTCTATATCATGCACTGATCACATGACTGCCCATGCACTGATCACGTGGATGATCATACACTAATCATGTGACAGATCATGCACTGATCACGTGGCTGATCATGCACTGATACCGTGACTGAGCATGGACTGATCACATGACTATCATGTAGTGATCACGTGACTTAATGGCGCTGATCATGTGACTGATCATGCGCTGATCATGTTTGCTATCATACACTGATCATGTGCCTCTGGAGGCAATAAACAAAGAGCTGAGTAGGCACGAATCAAACAGTCAGCAGGCAATAATTATGGAACTCAGCTGTGAGGAATCATGCTGCTCAGCTGGCAATAATCAAGCAGCTGAGCAGGCAGGAATTACGCAGCACAGCTGGCAATTGTCAAGCAGATGACAGGCAGGAATCGTGCAGCTCAGCTGGCAATTGTCAAGCAGATGAGCAGACAGTAATCACGCAGCTCAGCAGGCCCTGATCACGTGACTGAGCATGCACTGTTCACGTGGCTGATCATACACTGATCACGTGATTGATCATGCACTGATCACGTGGCTGATCATACACTGTTCACGTGTCTGAACATGCACTGATCACGTGGCTGATCATACACTGCTCACGTAACTGATCATGCACTGATCACGTGGCTATCATGCACTGATCACGTGGCTGAACATGCACTGTTCACGTGGCTGATCACACACCTGTCACGTGACATATCATGCACTGATCACGTGGCACTCATGCACTGATCACGTGGCTGATCATACTCTGCTCACGTAACTGATCATGCACACATCACGTGGCTATCATGCACTGCTCACGTGGCTCGTCATGGAATGATCACGTAGCTACCATATACTGGTCACGTGACTGATCATGCACTGATCACGTAAATGATCATGCACTGTTCACGTGACTGATCATGCACTGATCACGTGACTGATCATGCACTGATCACGTGGCTATCATGCACTGATCACGTGGCTGATCATGCACTGATCACGTGCTGATCATGCACTGATCACGTGACTGATCATGCACTGATCACGTGACTGATCATGCACTGATCACGTGGCTATCATGCACTGATCACGTGGCTGATCATGCACTGATCACGTAGCTATCATGCACTGATCACGTGACTGATCATGCACTGATCACGTGGCTGATCATGCACTGATCACGTGACTGATCATGCACTGATCACGTGGCTGATCATGCACTGATCACGTGGCTATCATGCACTGATCACGTGGCTATCATGCACTGATCACGTGGCTATCATGCACTGATCACGTGGCTGATCATGCACTGATCACGTGGCTGATCATGCACTGATCACGTGGCTGATCATGCACTGATCACGTGGCTGATCATGCACTGATCACGTGGCTGATCATGCACTGATCACGTGGCTGATCATGCACTGATCACGTGGCTGATCATGCACTGATCACGTGGCTGATCATGCACTGATCACGTGGCTGATCATGCACTGATCACGTGGCTGATCATGCACTGATCACGTGGCTGATCATGCACTGATCACGTGGCTGATCATGCACTGATCACGTGGCTGATCATGCACTGATCACGTGGCTGATCATGCACTGATCACGTGGCTGATCATGCACTGATCACGTGACTGATCATGCACTGATCACGTGGCTGATCATGCACTGATCACGTGACTGATCATGCACTGATCACGTGGCTGATCATGCACTGATCACGTGACTGATCATGCACTGATCACGTGCTATCATGCACTGATCACGTGGCTGATCATGCACTGATCACGTGACTGATCATGCACTGATCACGTGGCTGATCATGCACTGATCACGTGGCTGATCATGCACTGATCACGTGGCTGATCATGCACTGATCACGTGGCTGATCATGCACTGATCACGTGGCTGATCATGCACTGATCACGTGACTGATCATGCACTGATCACGTGGCTGATCATGCACTGATCACGTGACTGATCATGCACTGATCACGTGACTGATCATGCACTGATCACGTGGCTATCATGCACTGATCACGTGGCTGATCATGCAATGATCACGTAGCTACATGCACTGATCACGTGACTGATCATGCACTGATCACGTGACTGATCATGCACTGATCACGTGGCTGATCATGCACTGATCACGTGACTGATCATGCACTGATCACGTGACTGATCATGCACTGATCACGTGGCTATCATGCACTGATCACGTGGCTGATCATGCACTGATCACGTGACTGATCATGCACTGATCACGTGGCTGATCATGCACTGATCACGTGACTGATCATGCACTGATCACGTGGCTATCATGCACTGATCACGTGGCTGATCATGCACTGATCACGTGACTGATCATGCACTGATCACGTGGCTGATCATGCACTGATCACGTGGCTCTCATGCACTGCACACGTGGCTGATCATGCACTGATCAAACAGTCATCATGCACTGATCATGGATCATGCACTGATCACGTGGAATCATGCACTGATCACGCTGGCACTGATCACGCACTGATCATGCACTGATCACGGCACACTGATCAACTGATCATGCAGATGACTGGCAGGATCGTGCACTGATCAGCTGGCTGATCACGTGACTGATCATGACACTGATCACGCACTGATCATGCACTGATCACGTGACTGATCATGCACTGATCACGTGACTGATCATGCACTGATCACGTGACTGATCATGCACTGATCACGTGGCTATCATGCACTGATCACGTGGCTGATCATGCACTGATCACATGACTGATCATGCACTGATCACGTGGCTTATCATGCACTGATCACGTGACTGATCATGCACTGATCATGTGGCTGATCATGCACTGATCACGTGGCTATCATGCACTGATCACAGTGGCAATAATCATGCACTGATCACGTCACTGATCATGCTCTGATCACTGGCTATCATGCACACATCACGTGGCTATCATGCACTGATCACGTGACTGATCATGCACTGATCACGTGGCTGATCATGCACTGATCACGTGACTGATCATGCACTGATCACGTGACTGATCATGCACTGATCACGGACTGATCATGCACTGATCACGTGGCTGATCATGCACTGATCACGTGGCTGATCATGCACTGATCACGTGGCTGATCATGCACTGATCACGTGACTGATCATGCACTGATCACGTGACTGATCATGCACTGATCACGTGGCTGATCATGCACTGATCACGTGGCTGATCATGCACTGATCACGTGGCTGATCATGCACTGATCACGTGACTGATCATGCACTGATCACGTGGCTATCATGCACTATCACGTGGCTGATCATGCAATGATCATGTAGCTACCATGTACAGGTCACGTGAATGATCATACACTGATCAGGTGACTGATCATGCACTGATCACGTGGCTATCATGCACTGATCACGTGACTGATCATGCACTGATCACGTCTATATCATGCACTGATCACATGACTGCCCATGCACTGATCACGTGGATGATCATACACTGATCATGTGACAGATCATGCACTGATCACGTGGCTGATCATGCACTGATACCGTGACTGAGCATGGACTGATCACATGACTATCATGTAGTGATCACGTGACTTAATGGCGCTGATCATGTGACTGATCATGCGCTGATCATGTTTGCTATCATACACTGATCATGTGCCTCTGGAGGCAATAAACAAAGAGCTGAGTAGGCACGAATCAAACAGTCAGCAGGCAATAATCATGGAACTCAGCTGTGAGGAATCATGCTGCTCAGCTGGCAATAATCAAGCAGCTGAGCAGGCAGGAATTACGCAGCACAGCTGGCAATTGTCAAGCAGATGACAGGCAGGAATCGTGCAGCTCAGCTGGCAATTGTCAAGCAGATGAGCAGACAGTAATCACGCAGCTCAGCAGGCCCTGATCACGTGACTGAGCATGCACTGTTCACGTGGCTGATCATACACTGATCACGTGACTGATCATGCACTGATCACGTGGATATCATGCACTGATCACGTGGCTGATCATACACTGATCACGTGTCTGACCATGCACTGATCACGTGGCTGATCATGCACTGATCACGTAACTGATCATGCACTGATCACGTGGCTGATCATGCACTGATCACGTGGCTGATCATGCACTGATCACGTGGCTGATCATGCACTGATCACGTGACTGATCATGCACTGATCACGTGACTATCATGCACTGATCACGTGGCTATCATGCACTGATCACGTGGCTGATCATGCACTGATCACGTGACTGATCATGCACTGATCACGTGGCTATCATGCACTGATCACGTGACTGATCATGCACTGATCACGTGGCTGATCATGCACTGATCACGTGCTGATCATGCACTGATCACGTGGCTGATCATGCACTGATCACGTGGCTGATCATGCACTGATCACGTACTGATCATGCACTGATCACGTGGCTGATCATGCACTGATCACGTGGCTGATCATGCACTGATCACGTGACTGATCATGCACTGATCACGTGACTGATCATGCACTGATCACGTGGCTGATCATGCACTGATCACGTGGCTATCATGCACTGATCACGTGGCTGATCATGCACTGATCACGTGGCTGATCATGCACTGATCACGTGGCTGATCATGCACTGATCACGTGACTGATCATGCACTGATCACGTGGCTGATCATGCACTGATCACGTGGCTGATCATGCACTGATCACGTGGCTGATCATGCACTGATCACGTGCTATCATGCACTGATCACGTGACTGATCATGCACTGATCACGTGACTGATCATGCACTGATCACGTGACTGATCATGCACTGATCACGTGACTGATCATGCACTGATCACGTGACTGATCATGCACTGATCACGTGGCTGATCATGCACTGATCACGTGGCTGATCATGCACTGATCACGTGGCTGATCATGCACTGATCACGTGGCTTATCATGCACTGATCATGTGACTGATCATGCACTGATCATGTTTGGTGATCATACACTGATCATGTGCCTCTGGAGGCAATGAACATAGAGCTGAGTAGGCATCAGTCAGCAGGCTATAATCATGGAACTCAGCTGTGAGAAATCATGCTGCTCAGCTGGCAATAATCAAGCAGATGAGCAGGCAGGAATTACGCAGCACAGGTGGCAATTGTCAAGCAGATGACAGGCAGGAATCATGCAGCTCAGCTGGCAATTGTCAAGCAGATGAGCAGACAGTAATCACGCAGCTCAGCAGGCCCTGATCACGTGACTGAGCATGCACTGTTCACGTGGCTGATCATACACTGATCACGTGACTGATCATGCACTGATCACGTGACTGATCATGCACTGATCACGTGGCTGATCATGCACTGATCACGTGGCTGATCATGCACTGATCACGTGACTGATCATGCACTGATCACGTGGCTGATCATGCACTGATCACGTGGCTGATCATGCACTGATCACGTGGCTGATCATGCACTGATCACGTGGCTGATCACACACTGATCACGTGACTGATCATGCACTGATCACGTGGCTATCATGCACTATCACGTGGCTGATCATACAATGATCACGTAACTGATCATGCACAATCACGTGAATGATCATGCACTGATCACGTGACTGATCATGCACTGATCACGTGGCTATCATGCACTGATCACGTGATGATCATGCACTGATCACGCAGCTCATCATGCACTGATCACGTGACTGATCATGCACTGATCACGTGACTGATCATGCACTGATCACGTGGCTGATCATGCACTGATCACGTGACTGATCATGCACTGATCACGTGACTAATGCACTGATCATGTGACTGATCATGCACTGATCACGCTAACTGATCATGCTCTGATCACGTGGCTATCATGCACTGACTCACATGACTGACATCACATGATCACGTGATGATCATGCACTGATCACGTGGCTGATCATGCACTGATCACGTGACTGATCATGCACTGATCACGTGGCTGATCATGCACTGATCACGTGGCTGATCATACACTGATCACGTGGCTGATCATGCACTGATCACGTGGATATCATGCACTGATCACGTGGCTGATCATGCACTGATCACGTGGCTGATCATGCACTGATCACGTGGCTGATCATGCACTGATCACGTGACTGATCATGCACTGATCACGTGGCTATCATGCACTGATCACGTGGCTGATCATGCACTGATCACGTGACTGATCATGCACTGATCACGTGGCTGATCATGCACTGATCACGTGACTGATCATGCACTGATCACGTGGCTGATCATGCACTGATCACGTGGCTATCATGCACTGATCACGTGACTGATCATGCACTGATCACGTGCTGATCATGCACTGATCACGTGACTGATCATGCACTGATCACGTGACTGATCATGCACTGATCACGTGGCTATCATGCACTGATCACGTGGCTGATCATGCACTGATCATGTAGCTATCATGCACTGATCACGTGGCTGATCATGCACTGATCACGTGACTGATCATGCACTGATCACGTGGCTGATCATGCACTGATCACGTGACTGATCATGCACTGATCACGTCTGATCATGCACTGATCACGTGACTGATCATGCACTGATCACGTGGCTGATCATGCACTGATCACGTGACTGATCATGCACTGATCACGTGGCTGATCATGCACTGATCACGTGACTGATCATGCACTGATCACATGACTATCATGCACTGATCACGTGACTTAATGGCACTGATCATGTGACTGATCATGCACTGATCATGTTTGCTATCATACACTGATCATGTGCCTCTGGAGGCAATAAACAAAGAGCTGAGTAGGCACGAATCAAACAGTCAGCAGGCAATAATCATGGAACTCAGCTGTGAGGAATCATGCTGCTCAGCTGGCAATAATCAAGCAGCTGAGCAGGCAGGAATTACGCAGCACAGCTGGCAATTGTCAAGCAGATGACAGGCAGGAATCGTGCAGCTCAGCTGGCAATTGTCAAGCAGATGAGCAGACAGTAATCACGCAGCTCAGCAGGCCCTGATCACGTGACTGATCATGCACTGATCACGTGGCTGATCATACACTGATCACGTGACTGATCATGCACTGATCACGTGGATATCATGCACTGATCACGTGGCTGATCATACACTGATCACGTGTCTGATCATGCACTGATCACGTGGCTGATCATGCACTGATCACGTGACTGATCATGCACTGATCACGTGGCTGATCATGCACTGATCACGTGGCTGATCATGCACTGATCACGTGGCTGATCATACACTGATCACGTGACTGATCATGCACTGATCACGTGGCTGATCATGCACTGATCACGTGGCTGATCATGCACTGATCACGTGGCTGATCATGCACTGATCACGTGACTATCATGCACTGATCACGTGGCTGATCATGCACTGATCACGTGGCTATCATGCACTGATCACGTGACTGATCATGCACTGATCACGTGGCTGATCATGCACTGATCACGTGGCTGATCATGCACTGATCACGTGGCTGATCATGCACTGATCACGTGACTGATCATGCACTGATCACGTGGCTGATCATGCACTGATCACGTGACTGATCATGCACTGATCACGTGACTGATCATGCACTGATCACGTGGCTATCATGCACTGATCACGTGGCTGATCATGCACTGATCACGTGGCTATCATGCACTGGTCACGTGACTGATCATGCACTGATCACGTGACTGATCATGCACTGATCACGTGGCTGATCATGCACTGATCACGTGGCTGATCATGCACTGATCACGTGACTGATCATGCACTGATCACGTGACTGATCATGCACTGATCACGTGACTGATCATGCACTGATCACGTGGCTGATCATGCACTGATCACGTGACTGATCATGCACTGATCACGTGACTGATCATGCACTGATCACGTGGCTGATCATGCACTGATCACGTGGCTGATCATGCACTGATCACGTGGCTGATCATGCACTGATCACGTGGCTGATCATGCACTGATCACGTGGCTGATCATGCACTGATCACGTGGCTGATCATGCACTGATCACGTGACTGATCATGCACTGATCACGTGACTGATCATGCACTGATCACGTGACTGATCATGCACTGATCACGTGGCTATCATGCACTGATCACGTGGCTGATCATGCACTGATCACGTGCTATCATGCACTGATCACGTGACTGATCATGCACTGATCACGTGACTGATCATGCACTGATCACGTGGCTGATCATGCACTGATCACGTGGCTGATCATGCACTGATCACGTGGCTGATCATGCACTGATCACGTGACTGATCATGCACTGATCACGTGGCTGATCATGCACTGATCACGTGGCTGATCATGCACTGATCACGTGGCTGATCATGCACTGATCACGTGACTGATCATGCACTGATCACGTACTGATCATGCACTGATCACGTGGCTGATCATGCACTGATCACGTGGCTGATCATGCACTGATCACGTGGCTGATCATGCACTGATCACGTGGCTGATCATGCACTGATCACGTGACTGATCATGCACTGATCACGTGACTGATCATGCACTGATCACGTGGCTGATCATGCACTGATCACGTGGCTATCATGCACTGATCACGTGGCTGATCATGCACTGATCACGTGACTGATCATGCACTGATCACGTGACTGATCATGCACTGATCACGTGACTGATCATGCACTGATCACGTGACTGATCATGCACTGATCACGTGGCTATCATGCACTGATCACGTGGCTGATCATGCACTGATCACGTAGCTGATCATGCACTGATCACGTGACTGATCATGCACTGATCACGTGGCTGATCATGCACTGATCACGTGGCTGATCATGCACTGATCACGTGGCTGATCATGCACTGATCACGTGGCTGATCATGCACTGATCACGTGACTGATCATGCACTGATCACGTGGCTATCATGCACTGATCACGTGGCTGATCATGCACTGATCACGTGCTGATCATGCACTGATCACGTGACTGATCATGCACTGATCACGTGACTGATCATGCACTGATCACGTGGCTGATCATGCACTGATCACGTGGCTGATCATGCACTGATCACTGACTGATCATGCACTGCATCACGTGACTGATCATGCACTGATCACGTGACTGATCATGCACTGATCACGTGGCTATCATGCACTGATCACGTGGCTGATCATGCACTGATCACGTGGCTGATCATGCACTGATCACGTGACTGATCATGCACTGATCACGTGGCTATCATGCACTGATCACGTGGCTGATCATGCACTGATCACGTGGCTGATCATGCACTGATCACGTGACTGATCATGCACTGATCACGTGGCTGATCATGCACTGATCACGTGGCTATCATGCACTGATCACGTGGCTGATCATGCACTGATCACGTGCTATCATGCACTGATCACGTGACTGATCATGCACTGATCACGTGACTGATCATGCACTGATCACGTGGCTATCATGCACTGATCACGTGGCTGATCATGCACTGATCACGTCTATATCATGCACTGATCACATGACTGATCATGCACTGATCACGTGGCTGATCATGCACTGATCACGTGACTGATCATGCACTGATCACGTGGCTGATCATGCACTGATCACGTGGCTGATCATGCACTGATCACGTGACTGATCATGCACTGATCACGTGACTGATCATGCACTGATCACGTGGCTATCATGCACTGATCACGTGGCTGATCATGCACTGATCACGTGGCTGATCATGCACTGATCACGTGACTGATCATGCACTGATCACGTGACTGATCATGCACTGATCACGTGGCTATCATGCACTGATCACGTGGCTGATCATGCACTGATCACGTGGCTGATCATGCACTGATCACGTGACTGATCATGCACTGATCACGTGGCTATCATGCACTGATCACGTGGCTGATCATGCACTGATCACGTGGCTGATCATGCACTGATCACGTGACTGATCATGCACTGATCACGTGATGATCATGCACTGATCACGTGGCTATCATGCACTGATCACGTGACTGATCATGCACTGATCACGTGGCTATCACACACTGATCACGTGACTGATCATGCACTGATCACGTGACTGATCATGCACTGATCACGTGGCTGATCATGCACTGATCACGTGGCTGATCATGCACTGATCACGTGGCTGATCATGCACTGATCACGTGACTGATCATGCACTGATCACGTGGCTGATCATGCACTGATCACGTGACTGATCATGCACTGATCACGTGACTGATCATGCACTGATCACGTGACTGATCATGCACTGATCACGTGGCTGATCATGCACTGATCACGTGGCTGATCATGCACTGATCACGTGGCTGATCATGCACTGATCACGTGACTGATCATGCACTGATCACGTGACTGATCATGCACTGATCACGTGGCTGATCATGCACTGATCACGTGGCTGATCATGCACTGATCACGTGACTGATCATGCACTGATCACGTGGCTGATCATGCACTGATCACGTGGCTGATCATGCACTGATCACGTGGCTGATCATGCACTGATCACGTGGCTGATCATGCACTGATCACGTGGCTGATCATGCACTGATCACGTGCTGATCATGCACTGATCACGTGGCTGATCATGCACTGATCACGTGGCTGATCATGCACTGATCACGTGCTATCATACTGGTCACGTGACTGATCATGCACTGATCACGTGACTGATCATGCACTGATCACGTGGCTATCATGCACTACTCACGTGGCTGATCATGCAATGATCATGTAGCTACCATGTACAGGTCACGTGAATGATCATACACCCATCAGGTGACTGATCATGCACTGATCACGTGGCTATCATGCACTGATCACGTGGCTGATCATGCACTGATCACGTGCCTGATCATGCACTGATCACGTGACTGATCATGCACTGATCACGTGGCTGATCATGCACTGATCACGTGGCTGATCATGCACTGATCACGTGGCTGATCATGCACTGATACCGTGACTGAGCATGGACTGATCACATGACTATCATGTAGTGATCACGTGACTTAATGGCGCTGATCATGTGACTGATCATGCGCTGATCATGTTTGCTATCATACACTGATCATGTGCCTCTGGAGGCAATAAACAAAGAGCTGAGTAGGCACGAATCAAACAGTCAGCAGGCAATAATCATGGAACTCAGGTGTGAGGAATCATGCTGCTCAGCTGGCAATAATCAAGCAGCTGAGCAGGCAGGAATTACGCAGCACAGCTGGCAATTGTCAAGCAGATGACAGGCAGGAATCGTGCAGCTCAGCTGGCAATTGTCAAGCAGATGAGCAGACAGTAATCACGCAGCTCAGCAGGCCCTGATCACGTGACTGAGCATGCACTGTTCACGTGGCTGATCATACACTGATCACGTGATGATCATGCACTGATCACGTGGATATCATGCACTGATCACGTGGCTGATCATACACTGTTCACGTGTCTGACCATGCACTGATCACGTGGCTGATCATGCACTGATCACGTAACTGATCATGCACTGATCACGTGGCTGATCATGCACTGATCACGTGGCTGATCATGCACTGATCACGTGGCTGATCATGCACTGATCACGTGACTGATCATGCACTGATCACGTGGCACTCATGCACTGATCACGTGGCTATCATGCACTGATCACGTGGCTGATCATGCACTGATCACGTGGCTGATCATGCACTGATCACGTGGCTGATCATGCACTGATCACGTGCTGATCATGCACTGATCACGTGGCTGATCATGCACTGATCACGTGGCTGATCATGCACTGATCACGTGGCTGATCATGCACTGATCACGTGGCTGATCATGCACTGATCACGTGGCTATCATGCACTGATCACGTGGCTGATCATGCACTGATCACGTACTGATCATGCACTGATCACGTGACTGATCATGCACTGATCACGTGACTGATCATGCACTGATCACGTGGCTGATCATGCACTGATCACGTGGCTATCATGCACTGATCACGTGGCTGATCATGCACTGATCACGTGACTGATCATGCACTGATCACGTGACTGATCATGCACTGATCACGTGGCTGATCATGCACTGATCACGTGGCTGATCATGCACTGATCACGTGGCTGATCATGCACTGATCACGTGACTGATCATGCACTGATCACGTGACTGATCATGCACTGATCACGTGGCTGATCATGCACTGATCACGTGCCTGATCATGCACTGATCACGTGACTGATCATGCACTGATCACATGGCTATCATGCACTGATCACGTGGCTGATCATGCACTGATCACGTGGCTGATCATGCACTGATACCGTGACTGAGCATGGACTGATCACATGACTATCATGTAGTGATCACGTGACTTAATGGCGCTGATCATGTGACTGATCATGCACTGATCATGTTTGCTATCATACACTGATCATGTGCCTCTGGAGGCAATAAACAAAGAGCTGAGTAGGCACGAATCAAACAGTCAGCAGGCAATAATCATGGAACTCAGCTGTGAGGAATCATGCTGCTCAGCTGGCAATAATCAAGCAGCTGAGCAGGCAGGAATTACGCAGCACAGCTGGCAATTGTCAAGCAGATGACAGGCAGGAATCGTGCAGCTCAGCTGGCAATTGTCAAGCAGATGAGCAGACAGTAATCACGCAGCTCAGCAGGCCCTGATCACGTGACTGAGCATGCACTGTTCACGTGGCTGATCATACACTGATCACGTGATGATCATGCACTGATCACGTGGATATCATGCACTGATCACGTGGCTGATCATACACTGTTCACGTGTCTGACCATGCACTGATCACGTGGCTGATCATACACTGCTCACGTAACTGATCATGCACTGATCACGTGGCTATCATGCACTGATCACGTGGCTGATCATGCACTGATCACGTGGCTGATCATGCACTGATCACGTGGCTATCATGCACTGATCACGTGGCTGTCATGCACTGATCACGTGGCTATCATATACTGATCACGTGGCTGATCATGCACTGATCACGTGATCATGCACTGATCACGTGACTGATCATGCACTGATCACGTGACTGATCATGCACTGATCACGTGGCTATCATGCACTGCTCACGTGGCTGATCATGCAATGATCACGTAGCTACCATGTACTGGTCACGTGACTGATCATGCACTGATCACGTAATTGATCATGCACTGATCACGTGGCTTATCATGCACTGATCACGTGACTGATCACACTGATCACGTGACTGATCATGCACTGATCACGTGGGCACTGATCACGTGGCTATCTGCAGATCACGTGGCTGATCATGCACGTGACTGATCATGCACTGATCACGTGGCATCATGCACTGATCACGTGGCTATCATGCACTGATCACGTGGCTGATCATGCACTGATCACGCAGCACATGACTGTCACGTGACTGATCATGCACTGATCACTGATCATGCACTGATCACGTGGCTGATCATGCACTGATCACGTGACTGATCATGCACTGATCACGTGACTGATCATGCACTGATCACGTGGCTATCATGCACTGATCACGTGGCTGATCATGCACTGATCACGTAGCTATCATGCACTGATCACGTGACTGATCATGCACTGATCACGTGACTGATCATGCACTGATCACGTGGCTGATCATGCACTGATCACGTGGCTGCTGATCATGCACTGATCACGTGACTGATCATGCACTGATCACGTGACTGATCATGCACTGATCACGTGACTGATCATGCACTGATCACGTGACTGATCATGCACTGATCACGTGGCTGATCATGCACTGATCACGTGGCTGATCATGCACTGATCACGTGGCTGATCATGCACTGATCACGTGGCTATCATGCACTGATCACGTGGCTGATCATGCACTGATCACGTCACATGCACTGTCACTGATCATGCACTGATCACGTGGCTGATCATGCACTGATCACGTGGCTGATCATGCACTGATCACGTGGCTGATCATGCACTGATCACGTGGCTGATCATGCACTGATCACGTGGCTGATCATGCACTGATCACGTGGCTATCATGCACTGATCACGTGGCTGATCATGCACTGATCACGTGGCTGATCATGCACTGATCACGTGACTGATCATGCACTGATCACGTGACTGATCATGCACTGATCACGTGGCTATCATGCACTGATCACGTGGCTGATCATGCACTGATCACGTAGCTACCATGTACTGGTCACGTGACTGATCATGCACTGATCACGTAACTGATCATGCACTGATCACGTGGCTGATCATGCACTGATCACGTGACTGATCATGCACTGATCACGTCATCATGCACTGATCACGTGACTGATCATGCACTGATCACGTGGCTGATCATGCACTGATCACGTGACTGATCATGCACTGATCACGTGGCTGATCATGCACTGATCACGTGGCTGATCATGCACTGATCACGTGGCTGATCATGCACTGATCACGTGACTGATCATGCACTGATCACGTGGCTATCATGCACTGATCACGTGGCTGATCATGCACTGATCACGTGCTATCATGACTGTCACGTGACTGATCATACACTGATCACGTGACTGATCATGCACTGATCACGTGGCTATCATGCACTGATCACGTGGCTGATCATGCACTGATCACGTGGCTGATCATGCACTGATCACGTGACTGATCATGCACTGATCACGTGGCTATCATGCACTGATCACGTGGCTGATCATGCACTGATCACGTGGCTGATCATGCACTGATCACGTGACTGATCATGCACTGATCACATGACTGATCATGCACTGATCACGTGGCTTATCATGCACTGATCATGTGACTGATCATGCGCTGATCATGTTTGGTGTCATACACTGATCATGTGCCTCTGGAGGCAATGAACAAAGAGCTGAGTAGGCAGAATCAGTCAGCAGGCTATAATCATGGAACTCAGCTCTGAGAAATCATGCTGCTCAGCTGGCAATAATCAAGTAGCTGAGCAGGCAGGAATTACGCAGCACAGCTGGCAATTGTCAAGCAGATGACAGGCAGGAATCGTGCAGCTCAGCTGGCAATTGTCAAGCAGATGAGCAGACAGTAATCACGCAGCTCAGCAGGCCCTGATCACGTGACTGAGCATGCACTGTTCACGTGGCTGATCATACACTGATCACGTGACTGATCATGCACTGATCACGTGACTGATCATGCACTGATCACGTGGCTGATCATGCACTGATCACGTGGCTGATCATGCACTGATCACGTGGCTGATCATGCACTGATCACGGGCTGATCATGCACTGATCACATGGCTGATCATGCACTGATCACGTGGCTGATCATGCACTGATCACGTGACTGATCATGCACTGATCACGTGACTGATCATGCACTGATCACGTGGCTGATCATGCACTGATCACGTGGCTGATCATGCACTGATCACGTGACTGATCATGCACTGATCACGTGGCTATCATGCACTGATCACGTGGCTGATCATGCACTGATCACGTGGCTACCATGCACTGATCACGTGACTGATCATGCACTGATCACGTAACTGATCATGCACTGATCACGTGGCTGATCATGCACTGATCACGTGGCTGATCATGCACTGATCACGTGACTGATCATGCACTGATCACGTGGCTATCATGCACTGATCACGTGGCTGATCATGCACTGATCACGTAGCTATCATGCACTGATCACGTGACTGATCATGCACTGATCACGTGGCTGATCATGCACTGATCACGTGACTGATCATGCACTGATCACGTGGCTGATCATGCACTGATCACGTGGCTATCATGCACTGATCACGTGGCTGATCATGCACTGATCACGTGACTGATCATGCACTGATCACGTGACTGATCATGCACTGATCACGTGACTGATCATGCACTGATCACGTGACTGATCATGCACTGATCACGTGACTATCATGCACTGATCACGTGGCTGATCATGCACTGATCACGTGGCTGATCATGCACTGATCACGTGGCTGATCATGCACTGATACCGTGACTGAGCATGGACTGATCACATGACTATCATGTAGTGATCACGTGACTTAATGGCACTGATCATGTGACTGATCATGCACTGATCATGTTTGCTATCATACACTGATCATGTGCCTCTGGAGGCAATAAACAAAGAGCTGAGTAGGCACGAATCAAACAGTCAGCAGGCAATAATCATGGAACTCAGCTGTGAGGAATCATGCTGCTCAGCTGGCAATAATCAAGCAGCTGAGCAGGCAGGATTACGCAGCACAGCTGGCAATTGTCAAGCAGATGACAGGCAGGAATCGTGCAGCTCAGCTGGCAATTGTCAAGCAGATGAGCAGACAGTAATCACGCAGCTCAGCAGGCCCAGATCACGTGACTGAGCATGCACTGTTCACGTGGCTGATCATACACTGATCACGTGATGATCATGCACTGATCACGTGGATATCATGCACTGATCACGTGGCTGATCATACACTGTTCACGTGTCTGACCATGCACTGATCACGTGGCTGATCATACACTGCTCACGTAACTGATCATGCACTGATCACGTGGCTATCATGCACTGATCACGTGGCTGACATGCACTGATCACGTGGCTGATCACACACTGTCACGTGACTATCATGCACTGATCACGTGACTGATCATGCGCTGATCACGTAACTGATCATGCACTGATCACGTGGCTATCATGCACTGCTCACGTGGCTGTCATGCAATGATCACGTAGCTACCATATACTGGTCACGTGACTGATCATGCACTGATCACGTAAATGATCATGCACTGTTCACGTGACTGATCATGCACTGATCACGTGACTGATCATGCACTGATCACGTGGCTATCATGCTCTGCTCACGTGGCTGATCATGCAATGATCACGTAGCAACCATGTACTGGTCACGTGACTGATCATGCACTGATCACGTAATTGATCATGCACTGATCACGTGGCTGATCATGCACTGATCACGTGGCTATCATGCACTGATCACGTGGCTGATCATGCACTGATCACGTGGCTGATCATGCACTGATCACGTGGCTGATCATGCACTGATCACGTGGCTGATCATGCACTGATCACGTGGCTATCATGCACTGATCACGTGGCTGATCATGCACTGATCACGTGGCTGATCATGCACTGATCACGTGGCTGATCATGCACTGATCACGTGGCTGATCATGCACTGATCACGTGGCTGATCATGCACTGATCACGTGACTGATCATGCACTGATCACGTGGCTGATCATGCACTGATCACGTGGCTGATCATGCACTGATCACGTGGCTGATCATGCACTGATCACGTGACTGATCATGCACTGATCACGTGGCTGATCATGCACTGATCACGTGACTGATCATGCACTGATCACGTGACTGATCATGCACTGATCACGTGGCTGATCATGCACTGATCACGTGGCTGATCATGCACTGATCACGTGGCTGATCATGCACTGATCACGTGGCTGATCATGCACTGATCACGTGACTGATCATGCACTGATCACGTGACTGATCATGCACTGATCACGTGACTTCATGCACTGATCACGTGACTGATCATGCACTGATCACGTGCTATCATGCACTGATCACGTGGCTCTCATGCACTGATCACGTGGCTGATCATGCACTGATCACGTCACAGCAATCATGACTCATCTGTGATCATGCTGCTCATGCACTGATCACGTGGCTGATCATGCACTGATCACGTGGCACGTGGCAATGATCACGCAGCTGACATCAGGTCGTGCTGATCATGCACTGATCACGTAATGATCATGCACTGATCACGTGGCTGATCATGCACTGATCACGTGGCTGATCATGCACTGATCACGTGACTGATCATGCACTGATCACGTGACTGATCATGCACTGATCACGTGGCTATCATGCACTGATCACGTGGCTGATCATACACTGATCACGTGCCTGATCATGCACTGATCACGTGGCTGATCATGCACTGATCACGTGACTGATCATGCACTGATCACGTGGCTGATCATGCACTGATCACGTGGCTATCATGCACTGATCACGTGGCTGATCATGCACTGATCACGTGCTATCATGCACTGATCACGTGGCTATCATGCACTGATCACGTGGCTGATCATGCAATGATCACGTGGCTATCATGCACTGGTCACGTGACTGATCATGCACTGATCACGTAGCTGATCATGCACAGGTCACGTGACTGATCATGCACTGATCACGTGACTGATCATGCACTGATCACGTGGCTATCATGCACTGATCACGTGGCTGATCATGCACTGATCACGTAGCTATCATGCACTGATCACATGACTGATCATGCACTGATCACGTGGATGATCATGCACTAATCACGTGGCAGATCATGCACTGATCACGTGGCTGATCATGCACTGATCACGTGACTGAGCATGCACTGATCACGTGACTATCATGCAGTGATCACGTGGCTTCATGCACTGATCACGTGACTGATCATGCGCTGATCATGTGCTGATCATACACTGATCACGTGCCTCTCATGCAATAATCACGAGCTGAGCAGGCACTGATCACGTGGCTGATCATGCAACTGATCACGTGAGCTATCATGCACTGATCACGTGACTGATCATGCACTGATCACGTAATTGATCATGCACTGATCACGTGGCTGATCATGCACTGATCACGTGCAGCTGATCATGCACTGATCACGCAGACTGATCATGCACTGATCACGTGGCTATCATGCACTCACGTGACTGAGCATGCACTGATCACGTGGCTGATCATGCACTGATCACGTGACTGATCATGCACTGATCACGTGGCTGATCATGCACTGATCACGTGGCTGATCATGCACTGATCACGTGGCTGATCATGCACTGATCACGTGACTGATCATGCACTGATCACGTGGCTCATGCACTGATCACGTGGCTGATCATGCACTGATCACGTGGCTGATCATGCACTGATCACGTGGCTATCATGCACTGATCACGTGGCACTCATGCACTGATCACGTGGCTGATCATGCACTGATCACGTGACTGATCATGCACTGATCACGTGGCTGATCATGCACTGATCACGTGGCTATCATGCACTGATCACGTGGCTGATCATGCACTGATCACGTGCTGATCATGCACTGATCACGTGACTGATCATGCACTGATCACGTGGCTGATCATGCACTGATCACGTGGCTGATCATGCACTGATCACGTGGCTATCATGCACTGATCACGTGGCTGATCATGCACTGATCACGTGCTATCATGCACTGATCACGTGACTGATCATGCACTGATCACGTGGCTGATCATGCACTGATCACGTGGCTCATCATGCACTGATCACGTGGCTGATCATGCACTGATCACGTGACTGATCATGCACTGATCACGTGGCTATCATGCACTGATCACGTGGCTGATCATGCACTGATCACGTGGATATCATGCACTGATCACGTGACTGATCATGCACTGATCACGTGACTGATCATGCACTGATCACGTGGCTATCATGCACTGATCACGTGGCTGATCATGCACTGATCACGTGACTGATCATGCACTGATCACGTGGCTATCATGCACTGATCACGTGACTGATCATGCACTGATCACGTGGCTATCATGCACTGATCACGTGGCTGATCATGCACTGATGTGGCTGATCATGCACTGATCACGTGACTGATCATGCACTGATCACGTGCTGATCATGCACTGATCACGTGGCTGATCATGCACTGATCACGTGGCTGATCATGCACTGATCACGTGGCTGATCATGCACTGATCACGTGACTGATCATGCACTGATCACGTGGCTGATCATGCACTGATCACGTGACAGATCATGCACTGATCACGTGGCTGATCATGCACTGATACCGTGACTGAGCATGGACTGATCACATGACTATCATGTAGTGATCACGTGACTTAATGGCGCTGATCATGTGACTGATCATGCGCTGATCATGTTTGCTATCATACACTGATCATGTGCCTCTGGAGGCAATAAACAAAGAGCTGAGTAGGCACGAATCAAACAGTCAGCAGGCAATAATCATGGAACTCAGGTGTGAGGAATCATGCTGCTCAGCTGGCAATAATCAAGCAGCTGAGCAGGCAGGAATTACGCAGCACAGCTGGCAATTGTCAAGCAGATGACAGGCAGGAATCGTGCAGCTCAGCTGGCAATTGTCAAGCAGATGAGCAGACAGTAATCACGCAGCTCAGCAGGCCCTGATCACGTGACTGAGCATGCACTGTTCACGTGGCTGATCATACACTGATCACGTGATTGATCATGCACTGATCACTTGGATATCATGCACTGATCACGTGGCTGATCATACACTGTTCACGTGTCTGACCATGCACTGATCACGTGGCTGATCATACACTGCTCACGTAACTGATCATGCACTGATCACGTGGCTATCATGCACTGATCACGTGGCTGAACATGCACTGTTCACGTGGCTGATCACACACCTGTCACGTGACATATCATGCACTGATCACGTGGCACTCATGCACTGATCACGTGGCTGATCATACTCTGCTCACGTAACTCATGCACACATCACGTGGCTATCATGCACTGCTCACGTGGCTCGTCATGGAATGATCACGTAGCTACCATATACTGGTCACGTGACTGATCATGCACTGATCACGTAAATGATCATGCACTGTTCACGTGACTGATCATGCACTGATCACGTGACTGATCATGCACTGATCACGTGGCTATCATGCACTGCTCACGTGGCTGATCATGCACTGATCACGTGCATGCACTGATCACGTGGCTGATCATGCACTGATCACGTGACTGATCATGCACTGATCACGTGGCTGATCATGCACTGATCACGTGACTGATCATGCACTGATCACGTGGCTGATCATGCACTGATCACGTGGCTGATCATGCACTGATCACGTGGCTATCATGCACTGATCACGTGGCTGATCATGCACTGATCACGTGACTGATCATGCACTGATCACGTGGCTGATCATGCACTGATCACGTGGCTGATCATGCACTGATCACGTGGCTGATCATGCACTGATCACGTGGCTGATCATGCACTGATCACGTGGCTGATCATGCACTGATCACGTGCTGATCATGCACTGATCACGTGGCTGATCATGCACTGATCACGTGGCTGATCATGCACTGATCACGTGGCTGATCATGCACTGATCACGTGACTGATCATGCACTGATCACGTGGCTGATCATGCACTGATCACGTGGCTGATCATGCACTGATCACGTGGCTGATCATGCACTGATCACGTGACTGATCATGCACTGATCACGTGGCTGATCATGCACTGATCACGTGGCTGATCATGCACTGATCACGTGGCTGATCATGCACTGATCACGACTGATCATGCACTGATCACGTGGCTGATCATGCACTGATCACGTGGCTGATCATGCACTGATCACGTGGCTATCATGCACTGATCACGTGGCTGATCATGCACTGATCACGTGCTATCATGCACTGATCACGTGACTGATCATGCACTGATCACGTGACTGATCATGCACTGATCACGTGGCTATCATGCACTGATCACGTGGCTGATCATGCACTGATCACGTAGCTATCATGTACTGTCACGTGACTGATCATGCACTGATCACGTGACTGATCATGCACTGATCACGTGGCTGATCATGCACTGATCACGTGACTGATCATGCACTGATCACGTGACTGATCATGCACTGATCACGTGACTGATCATGCACTGATCACGTGGCTGATCATGCACTGATCACGTGACTGATCATGCACTGATCACGTGGCTGATCATGCACTGATCACGTGGCTGATCATGCACTGATCACGTGGCTGATCATGCACTGATCACGTGGCTGATCATGCACTGATCACGTGACTGATCATGCACTGATCACGTGGCATCATGCACTGATCACGTGGCTGATCATGCACTGATCACGTGACTGATCATGCACTGATCACGTGGCTATCATGCACTGATCACGTGGCTGATCATGCACTGATCACGTGGCTGATCATGCACTGATCACGTGGCTGATCATGCACTGATCACGTGGCTGATCATGCACTGATCACGTGACTGATCATGCACTGATCACGTGACTGATCATGCACTGATCACGTGGCTGATCATGCACTGATCACGTGACTGATCATGCACTGATCACGTGGCTATCATGCACTGATCACGTGGCTGATCATGCACTGATCACGTGGCTGATCATGCACTGATCACGTGGCTATCATGCACTGATCACGTGACTGATCATGCACTGATCACGTGGCTGATCATGCACTGATCACGTGGCTGATCATGCACTGATCACGTGGCTGATCATGCACTGATCACGTGATGATCATGCACTGATCACGTGACTGATCATGCACTGATCACGTGGCTATCATGCACTGATCACGTGGCTGATCATGCACTGATCACGTGGCTGATCATGCACTGATCACGTGGCTGATCATGCACTGATCACGTGACTGATCATGCACTGATCACGTGACTGATCATGCACTGATCACGTGGCTATCATGCACTGATCACGTGGCTGATCATGCATGATCACGCAGCTACCATGTACTGGTCACATGACTGATCATGCACTGATCACGTGACTGATCATGCACTGATCACGTGGCTATCATGCACTACTCACGTGGCTGATCATGCAATGATCACGTAGCTACCATGTACTGGTCACGTGAATGATCATGCACCCATCACGTGACTGATCATGCACTGATCACGTGGCTATCACTGTCACGTGACTGATCATCATCGTGACTGATCATGCACTGATCACGTGGCTATCATGCACTGATCACATGACTGCCCATGCACTGATCACGTGCACTGATCATACACTGATCATGTGACAGATCATGCACTGATCACGTGGCTGATCATGCACTGATACCGTGACTGAGCATGGACTGATCACATGACTATCATGTAGTGATCACGTGACTTAATGGCGCTGATCATGTGACTGATCATGCGCTGATCATGTTTGCTATCATACACTGATCATGTGCCTCTGGAGGCAATAAACAAAGAGCTGAGTAGGCACGAATCAAACAGTCAGCAGGCAATAATCATGGAACTCAGGTGTGAGGAATCATGCTGCTCAGCTGGCAATAATCAAGCAGCTGAGCAGGCAGGAATTACGCAGCACAGCTGGCAATTGTCAAGCAGATGACAGGCAGGAATCGTGCAGCTCAGCTGGCAATTGTCAAGCAGATGAGCAGACAGTAATCACGCAGCTCAGCAGGCCCTGATCACGTGACTGAGCATGCACTGTTCACGTGGCTGATCATACACTGATCACGTGATGATCATGCACTGATCACTTGGATATCATGCACTGATCACGTGGCTGATCATACACTGTTCACGTGTCTGACCATGCACTGATCACGTGGCTGATCATACACTGCTCACGTAACTGATCATGCACTGATCACGTGGCTATCATGCACTGATCACGTGGCTGATGCATGCACTGATCACGTGCACTGACTCATGCACTGATCACGTGGCTGATCATACTCTGCTCACGTAACTGATCATCACATCACTGATCATGCACTGCTCACGTGGCTGATCATGCACTGGTCACGTGACTGATCATGCACTGATCACGTAAATGATCATGCACTGTTCACGTGACTGATCATGCACTGATCACGTGACTGATCATGCACTGATCACGTGGCTATCATGCACATCATGCAACCATGCACTGGTCACGTGACTGATCATGCACTGATCACGTGACTGATCATGCACTGATCACGTGGCTGATCATGCACTGATCACGTGACTGATCATGCACTGATCACGTGACTGATCATGCACTGATCACGTGCACTGATCACGTGACTTAATGGCACTGATCATGTGACTGATCATGCACTGATCATGTTTGCTATCATACACTGATCATGTGCCTCTGGAGGCAATAAACAAAGAGCTGAGTAGGCACGAATCAAACAGTCAGCAGGCAATGATCATGGAACTCAGGTGTGAGGAATCATGCTGCTCAGCTGGCAATAATCAAGCAGCTGAGCAGGCAGGAATTACGCAGCACAGCTGGCAATTGTCAAGCAGATGACAGGCAGGAATCGTGCAGCTCAGCTGGCAATTGTCAAGCAGATGAGCAGACAGTAATCACGCAGCTCAGCAGGCCCTGATCACGTGACTGATCATGCACTGATCACGTGGCTGATCATGCACTGATCACGTGACTGATCATGCACTGATCACGTGGATATCATGCACTGATCACGTGGCTGATCATGCACTGATCACGTGGCTGACCATGCACTGATCACGTGACTGATCATGCACTGATCACGTGACTGATCATGCACTGATCACGTGGCTTATCATGCACTGATCATGTGACTGATCATGCACTGATCATGTGTCATACACTGATCATGTGCCTCTGGAGGCAATGAACATAGAGCTGAGTAGGCACTGAATCAGTCAGCAGGCTATAATCATGGAACTCAGCTCTGAGAAATCATGCTGCTCACTGGCAATAATCAAGCACTGAGCAGGCAGGAATTACGCACACATGGCAATTGTCAAGCAGATGACACGTGCTGCAGCTCATGGCAATTGTCAAGCAGATGAGCAGACAGTAATCACGCAGCTCAGCAGGCACTGATCACGTGACTGAGCATGCACTGTTCACGTGGCTGATCATACACTGATCACGTGACTGATCATGCACTGATCACGTGGCTATCATGCACTGATCACGTGGCTGATCATGCACTGATCACGTGATATCATGCACTGATCACGTGGCTGATCATGCACTGATCACGTGGCTGATCATGCACTGATCACGTGGCTGATCATGCACTGATCACGTGGCTATCATGCACTGATCACGTGGCTGATCATGCACTGATCACGTGACTGATCATGCACTGATCACGGGCTATCATGCACTGATCACGTGACTGATCATGCACTGATCACGTGGCTGATCATGCACTGATCACGTGACTGATCATGCACTGATCACGTGACTGATCATGCACTGATCACGTGGCTATCATGCACTGATCACGTGGCTATCATGCACTGATCACGTGACTGATCATGCACTGATCACGTGACTGATCATGCACTGATCACGTGGCTATCATGCACTGATCACGTGGCTGATCATGCACTGATCACGTGACTGATCATGCACTGATCACGTGGCTGATCATGCACTGATCACGTGACTGATCATGCACTGATCACGTGGCTATCATGCACTGATCACGTGGCTGATCATGCACTGATCACGTGGCTATCATGCACTGATCACGTGGCTGATCATGCACTGATCACGTGACTGATCATGCACTGATCACGTGACTGATCATGCACTGATCACGTGGCTGATCATGCACTGATCACGTGGCTATCATGCACTGATCACGTGACTGATCATGCACTGATCACGTGGCTATCATGCACTGATCACGTGGCTATCATGCACTGATCACGTGGCTATCATGCACTGATCACGTGGCTGATCACACACTGATCACGTGACTGATCATGCACTGATCACGTGGCTATCATGCACTGATCACGTGGCTATCATGCACTGATCACGTGGCTGATCAGGCAATGATCACGTAGCTACCATGCACTGGTCACGTGACTCATGCACTGATCACGTCATTGATCATGCACTGATCACGTGGCTGATCATGCACTGATCACGTGGCTGATCATGCACTGATCACGTGACTGATCATGCACTGATCACGTGACTGATCATGCACTGATCACGTGGCTGATCATGCACTGATCACGTGCTGATCATGCACTGATCACGTGGCTGATCATGCACTGATCACGTGACTGATCATGCACTGATCACGTGTCTGATCATGCACTGATCACGTGGCTATCATGCACTGATCACGTGGCTGATCATGCCATGATCACGCAGCTACCATGTACTGGTCACATGACTGATCATGCACTGATCACGTGACTGATCATGCACTGATCACGTGGCTATCATGCACTACTCACGTGGCTGATCATGCAATGATCATGTAGCTACCATGTACAGGTCACGTGAATGATCATACACCCATCAGGTGACTGATCATGCACTGATCACGTGGCTATCATGCACTGATCACGAGACTGATCATGCACTGATCACGTCTATATCATGCACTGATCACATGACTGCCCATGCACTGATCACGTGGATGATCATACACTAATCATGTGACAGATCATGCACTGATCACGTGGCTGATCATGCACTGATACCGTGACTGAGCATGGACTGATCACATGACTATCATGTAGTGATCACGTGACTTAATGGCGCTGATCATGTGACTGATCATGCGCTGATCATGTTTGCTATCATACACTGATCATGTGCCTCTGGAGGCAATAAACAAAGAGCTGAGTAGGCACGAATCAAACAGTCAGCAGGCAATAATCATGGAACTCAGGTGTGAGGAATCATGCTGCTCAGCTGGCAATAATCAAGCAGCTGAGCAGGCAGGAATTACGCAGCACAGCTGGCATTGTCAAGCAGATGACAGGCAGGAATCGTGCAGCTCAGCTGGCAATTGTCAAGCAGATGAGCAGACAGTAATCACGCAGCTCAGCAGGCCCAGATCACGTGACTGAGCATGCACTGTTCACGTGGCTGATCATACACTGATCACGTGATTGATCATGCACTGATCACGTGGCTGATCATGCACTGATCACGTGTCTGACCATGCACTGATCACGTGGCTGATCATACACTGCTCACGTAACTGATCATGCACTGATCACGTGGCTATCATGCACTGATCACGTGGCTGAACATGCACTGTTCACGTGGCTGATCACACACCTGTCACGTGACATATCATGCACTGATCACGTGGCACTCATGCACTGATCACGTGGCTGATCATACTCTGCTCACGTAACTCATGCACACATCACGTGGCTATCATGCACTGCTCACGTGGCTCGTCATGGAATGATCACGTAGCTACCATATACTGGTCACGTGACTGATCATGCACTGATCACGTAAATGATCATGCACTGTTCACGTGACTGATCATGTACTGATCACGTGACTGATCATGCACTGATCACGTGGCTATCATGCACTGCTCACGTGGCTGATCATGCAACGATCACGTAGCAACCATGTACTGGTCACGTGACTGATCATGCACTGATGATCATGCACTCATCACATGCACTGATCACGTGGCTCATCACACATGTATCACGTGACTGATCATGCACTGATCACGTGGCTATCATGGCTGTCATGCACTGATCACGTGGATATCATGCACTGATCACGTGGCTGATCACACTATCACGTGACTGATCATGCACTGATCACGTGGCTATCATGCACTGATCACGTGGCTATCATGCACTGATCACGTGGCTGATCATGCACTGATCACGTAGCTATCATGCACTGATCACGTGACTGATCATGCACTGATCACGTGACTGATCATGCACTGATCACGTGGCTGATCATGCACTGATCACGTGGCTGATCATGCACTGATCACGTGACTGATCATGCACTGATCACGTGCTGATCATGCACTGATCACGTGGCTGATCATGCACTGATCACGTGACTGATCATGCACTGATCACGTGGCTGATCATGCACTGATCACGTGACTGATCATGCACTGATCACGTGGCTGATCATGCACTAATCATGTGACAGATCATGCACTGATCACGTGGCTGATCATGCACTGATACCGTGACTGAGCATGGACTGATCACATGACTATCATGTAGTGATCACGTGACTTAATGGCGCTGATCATGTGACTGATCATGCGCTGATCATGTTTGCTATCATACACTGATCATGTGCCTCTGGAGGCAATAAACAAAGAGCTGAGTAGGCACGAATCAAACAGTCAGCAGGCAATAATCATGGAACTCAGCTGTGAGGAATCATGCTGCTCAGCTGGCAATAATCAAGCAGCTGAGCAGGCAGGAATTACGCAGCACAGCTGGCAATTGTCAAGCAGATGACAGGCAGGAATCGTGCAGCTCAGCTGGCAATTGTCAAGCAGATGAGCAGACAGTAATCACGCAGCTCAGCAGGCCCTGATCACGTGACTGAGCATGCACTGTTCACGTGGCTGATCATACACTGATCATGCACTGATTGATCATGCACTGATCACTTGATATCATGCACTGATCACGTGGCTGATCATGCACTGATCACGTGTCTGACCATGCACTGATCACGTGGCTGATCATACACTGATCACGTAACTGATCATGCACTGATCACGTGGCTATCATGCACTGATCACGTGGCTGATCATGCACTGTTCACGTGGCTGATCATGCACTGATCACGTGACTATCATGCACTGATCACGTGGCTGATCATGCACTGATCACGTGGCTGATCATGCACTGATCACGTAACTCATGCACTGATCACGTGGCTATCATGCACTGATCACGTGGCTCGTCATGCACTGATCACGTGGCTATCATGCACTGATCACGTGACTGATCATGCACTGATCACGTGACTGATCATGCACTGATCACGTGACTGATCATGCACTGATCACGTGACTGATCATGCACTGATCACGTGGCTATCATGCACTGATCACGTGGCTGATCATGCACTGATCACGTGGCTGATCATGCACTGATCACGTGACTGATCATGCACTGATCACGTGGCTGATCATGCACTGATCACGTGGCTGATCATGCACTGATCACGTGGCTGATCATGCACTGATCACGTGGCTGATCATGCACTGATCACGTGGCTGATCATGCACTGATCACGTGGCTGATCATGCACTGATCACGTGGCTGATCATGCACTGATCACGTGGCTGATCATGCACTGATCACGTGGCTGATCATGCACTGATCACGTGGCTGATCATGCACTGATCACGTGACTGATCATGCACTGATCACGTGGCTGATCATGCACTGATCACGTGGCTGATCATGCACTGATCACGTGGCTATCATGCACTGATCACGTGGCTGATCATGCACTGATCACGTGGCTGATCATGCACTGATCACGTGACTGATCATGCACTGATCACGTGACTGATCATGCACTGATCACGTGGCTGATCATGCACTGATCACGTGGCTGATCATGCACTGATCACGTGACTGATCATGCACTGATCACGTGGCTGATCATGCACTGATCACGTGACTGATCATGCACTGATCACGTGGCTGATCATGCACTGATCACGTGACTGATCATGCACTGATCACGTGGCTGATCATGCACTGATCACGTGACTGATCATGCACTGATCACGTGACTGATCATGCACTGATCACGTGACTGATCATGCACTGATCACGTGGCTGATCATGCACTGATCACGTGGCTATCATGCACTGATCACGTGGCTGATCATGCACTGATCACGTAGCTCATGCACTGATCACGTGACTGATCATGCACTGATCACGTGACTGATCATGCACTGATCACGTGGCTATCATGCACTGATCACGTGACTGATCATGCACTGATCACGTCTATCATGCACTGATCACGTGACTGATCATGCACTGATCACGTGGCTGATCATGCACTGATCACGTGACTGATCATGCACTGATCACGTGGCTGATCATGCACTGATCACGTGACTGATCATGCACTGATCACGTGGCTGATCATGCACTGATCACGTGGCTGATCATGCACTGATCACGTGACTGATCATGCACTGATCACGTGGCATCATGCACTGATCACGTGGCTGATCATGCACTGATCACGTGGCTCATGCACTGATCACGTGGCTATCATGCACTGATCACGTGGCTGATCATGCACTGATCACGTGGCTATCATGCACTGATCACGTGACTGATCATGCACTGATCACGTGGCTGATCATGCACTGATCACGTGACTGATCATGCACTGATCACGTGACTGATCATGCACTGATCACACGTGCTGATCACATGATCACGTGACTGATCATGCACTGATCACGTGGCTGATCATGCACTGATCACGTGGCTATCATGCACTGATCACGTGGCTGATCATGCACTGATCACGTAGCTATCATGCACTGATCACGTGACTGATCATGCACTGATCACGTAATTGCACTGTCATGGCTGATCATGCACTGATCATGGCTGATCATGCACTGATCACGTGACTGATCATGCACTGATCACGTGACTGATCATGCACTGATCACGTGGCTGATCATGCACTGATCACGTGGCTGATCATGCACTGATCACGTGGCTGATCATGCACTGATCACGTGGCTGATCATGCACTGATCACGTGACTGATCATGCACTGATCACGTGACTGATCATGCACTGATCACGTGGCTGATCATGCACTGATCACGTGGCTGATCATGCACTGATCACGTGGCTGATCATGCATGATCACTGCTACCACACTGGTCACTGATCATGCACTGATCACGTGACTGATCATGCAGTGATCACGTGGCTATCATGCACTACTCACGTGGCTGATCATGCAATGATCATGTAGCTACCATGTACAGGTCACGTGAATGATCATACACCCATCAGGTGACTGATCATGCACTGATCACGTGGCTATCATGCACTGATCACGAGACTGATCATGCACTGATCACGTCTATATCATGCACTGATCACATGACTGCCCATGCACTGATCACGTGGATGATCATACACTAATCATGTGACAGATCATGCACTGATCACGTGGCTGATCATGCACTGATACCGTGACTGAGCATGGACTGATCACATGACTATCATGTAGTGATCACGTGACTTAATGGCGCTGATCATGTGACTGATCATGCGCTGATCATGTTTGCTATCATACACTGATCATGTGCCTCTGGAGGCAATAAACAAAGAGCTGAGTAGGCACGAATCAAACAGTCAGCAGGCAATAATCATGGAACTCAGGTGTGAGGAATCATGCTGCTCAGCTGGCAATAATCAAGCAGCTGAGCAGGCAGGAATTACGCAGCACAGCTGGCAATTGTCAAGCAGATGACAGGCAGGAATCGTGCAGCTCAGCTGGCAATTGTCAAGCAGATGAGCAGACAGTAATCACGCAGCTCAGCAGGCCCTGATCACGTGACTGAGCATGCACTGTTCACGTGGCTGATCATACACTGATCACGTGATGATCATGCACTGATCACTTGGATATCATGCACTGATCACGTGGCTGATCATACACTGTTCACGTGTCTGACCATGCACTGATCACGTGGCTGATCATACACTGCTCACGTAACTGATCATGCACTGATCACGTGGCTATCATGCACTGATCACGTGGCTGAACATGCACTGTTCACGTGGCTGATCACACACCTGTCACGTGACATATCATGCACTGATCACGTGGCACTCATGCACTGATCACGTGGCTGATCATACTCTGCTCACGTAACTGATCATGCACACATCACGTGGCTATCATGCACTGCTCACGTGGCTCGTCATGGAATGATCACGTAGCTACCATATACTGGTCACGTGACTGATCATGCACTGATCACGTAAATGATCATGCACTGTTCACGTGACTGATCATGTACTGATCACGTGACTGATCATGCACTGATCACGTGGCTATCATGCACTGCTCACGTGGCTGATCATGCAACGATCACGTAGCAACCATGTACTGGTCACGTGACTGATCATGCACTGATCACGTAATTGATCATGCACTGATCACGTGGCTCATCATGCACTGATCACGTGGCTGATCACACACTATCACGTGACTGATCATGCACTGATCACGTGGCTGATCATGCACTGATCACGTGACTGATCATGCACTGATCACATGACTATCATGCACTGATCACGTGACTTAATGGCACTGATCATGTGACTGATCATGCACTGATCATGTTTGCTATCATGCACTGATCATGTGCCTCTGGAGGCAATGAACAAAGAGCTGAGTAGGCACGAATCAAACAGTCAGCAGGCAATGATCATGGAACTCAGGTGTGAGGAATCATGCTGCTCAGCTGGCAATAATCAAGCAGCTGATCAGGCAGGAATTACGCAGCACAGCTGGCAATTGTCAAGCAGATGACAGGCAGGAATCGTGCAGCTCAGCTGGCAATTGTCAAGCAGATGAGCAGACAGTAATCACGCAGCTCATCATGCACTGATCACGTGACTGATCATGCACTGATCACGTGGCTGATCATGCACTGATCACGTGACTGATCATGCACTGATCACGTGGATATCATGCACTGATCACGTGGCTGATCATGCACTGATCACGCAGCTACCATGCACTGATCACGTGACTGATCATGCACTGATCACGTAACTGATCATGCACTGATCACGTGGCTTATCATGCACTGATCATGTGACTGATCATGCACTGATCATGTTTGGTGTCATACACTGATCATGTGCCTCTGGAGGCAATGAACATAGAGCTGAGTAGGCAGGAAACAGTCAGCAGGCTATAATCATGGAACTCAGCTCTGAGAAATCATGCTGCTCAGCTGGCAATAATCAAGCAGATGAGCAGGCAGGAATTACGCAGCACAGGTGGCAATTGTCAAGCAGATGACAGGCAGGAATCGTGCAGCTCAGCTGGCAATTGTCAAGCAGATGAGCAGACAGTAATCACGCAGCTCAGCAGGCCCTGATCACGTGACTGAGCATGCACTGTTCACGTGGCTGATCACACACTGATCACGTGACTGATCATGCACTGATCACGTGGCTATCATGCACTGATCACGTGACTGATCATGCACTGATCACGTAATGTCATGCACTGATCACGTGGCTATCATGCACTGATCACGTGGCTGATCATGCACTGATCACGTGCCTGATCATGCACTGATCACGTAGCTATCATGCACTGATCACGTGGCTGATCATGCACTGATCACGGGACTGATCATGCACTGATCACGGGCTATCATGCACTGATCACGTGACTGATCATGCACTGATCACGTGGCTGATCATGCACTGATCACGTGACTGATCATGCACTGATCACGTGACTGATCATGCACTGATCACGTGGCTATCATGCACTGATCACGTGGCTGATCATGCACTGATCACGTGACTGATCATGCACTGATCACGTGACTGATCATGCACTGATCACGTGGCTATCATGCACTGATCACGTGGCTGGACATGCACTGATCACGTGCCTGATCATGCACTGATCACGTGGCTGATCATGCACTGATCACGTGACTGATCATGCACTGATCACGTGGCTATCATGCACTGATCACGTGGCTATCATGCACTGATCACGTGGCTATCATGCACTGATCACGTGGCTGATCATGCACTGATCACGTGACTGATCATGCACTGATCACGTGACTGATCATGCACTGATCACGTGGCTGATCATGCAATGATCACGCAGCTACCATGTACTGATCACGTGACTGATCATGCACTGATCACATGATTGATCATGCACTGATCACGTGGCTTATCATGCACTGATCATGTGACTGATCATGTGCTGATCATGTTTGGTGTCATACACTGATCATGTGCCTCTGGAGGCAATGAACAAAGAGCTGAGTAGGCACGAATCAGTCAGCAGGCTATAATCATGGAACTCAGCTCTGAGAAATCATGCTGCTCAGCTGGCAATAATCAAGCAGCTGAGCAGGCAGGAATTACGCAGCACAGGTGGCAATTGTCAAGCAGATGACAGGCAGGAATCGTGCAGCTCAGCTGGCAATTGTCAAGCAGATGAGCAGACAGTAATCACGCAGCTCAGCAGGCCCTGATCACGTGACTGAGCATGCACTGTTCACGTGGCTGATCACACACTGATCACGTGACTGATCATGCACTGATCACGTGACTGATCATGCACTGATCACGTGGCTATCATGCACTGATCACGTGGCTGATCATACACATCACGTGACTGATCATGCACTGATCACGGCACTATCATGCATGACTACATGACTGACATGCACTGATCACGTGGCTGATCATGCACTGATCACGTGACTGATCATGCACTGATCACGTGACTGATCATGCACTGATCACGTGGCTGATCATGCACTGATCACGTGGCTATCATGCACTGATCACGTGGCTGATCATGCACTGATCACGTAGCTACCATGTACTGGTCACGTGAATGATCATGCACCCATCACGTGACTGATCATGCACTGATCACGTGGCTATCATGCACTGATCACGTGACTGATCATGCACTGATCACGTCTATATCATGCACTGATCACGTGACTGATCATGCACTGATCACGTGGCTGATCATGCACTGATCACGTAACTGATCATGCACTGATCACGTAGCTATCATGCACTGATCACGTGGCTGATCATGCACTGATCACGTGACTGATCATGCACTGATCACGTGGCTGATCATGCACTGATCACGTGACTGATCATGCACTGATCACGTGGCTGATCATGCACTAATCATGTGACAGATCATGCACTGATCACGTGGCTGATCATGCACTGATACCGTGACTGAGCATGGACTGATCACATGACTATCAGGTAGTGATCACGTGACTTAATGGCGCTGATCATGTGACTGATCATGCGCTGATCATGTTTGCTATCATACACTGATCATGTGCCTCTGGAGGCAATAAACAAAGAGCTGAGTAGGCACGAATCAAACAGTCAGCATTTAATAATCATGGAACTCAGGTGTGAGGAATCATGCTGCTCAGCTGGCAATAATCAAGCAGCTGAGCAGGCAGGAATTACGCAGCACAGCTGGCAATTGTCAAGCAGATGACAGGCAGGAATCGTGCAGCTCAGCTGGCAATTGTCAAGCAGATGAGCAGACAGTAATCACGCAGCTCAGCAGGCCCTGATCACGTGACTGAGCATGCACTGTTCACGTGGCTGATCATACACTGATCACGTGATTGATCATGCACTGATCACTTGGATATCATGCACTGATCACGTGGCTGATCATACACTGTTCACGTGTCTGACCATGCACTGATCACGTGGCTGATCATACACTGCTCACGTAACTGATCATGCACTGATCACGTGGCTATCATGCACTGATCACGTGGCTGAACATGCACTGTTCACGTGGCTGATCACACACTGTCACGTGACATATCATGCACTGATCACGTGGCACTCATGCACTGATCACGTGGCTGATCATACACTGCTCACGTAACTCATGCACACATCACGTGGCTATCATGCACTGCTCACGTGGCTGTCATGGAATGATCACGTAGCAACCATATACTGGTCACGTGACTGATCATGCACTGATCACGTAATTGATCATGCACTGATCACGTGGCTGATCATGCACTGATCACGTGGCTGATCATGCACTGATCACGTGACTGATCATGCACTGATCACGTGACTGATCATGCACTGATCACGTGGCTATCATGCACTGATCACGTGGCTGATCATGCACTGATCACGTGCCTGATCATGCACTGATCACGTGGCTGATCATGCACTGATCACGTGACTGATCATGCACTGATCACGTGACTGATCATGCACTGATCACGTGGCTATCATGCACTGATCACGTGGCTGATCATGCATGATCACGCAGCTACCATGTACTGGTCACATGACTGATCATGCACTGATCACGTGACTGATCATGCAGTGATCACGTGGCTATCATGCACTACTCACGTGGCTGATCATGCAATGATCATGTAGCTACCATGTACAGGTCACGTGCATGATCATACACCCATCAGGTGACTGATTATGCACTGATCACGTGGCTATCATGCACTGATCACGAGACTGATCATGCACTGATCACGTCTATATCATGCACTGATCACATGACTGCCCATGCACTGATCACGTGGATGATCATACACTAATCATGTGACAGATCATGCACTGATCACGTGGCTGATCATGCACTGATACCGTGACTGAGCATGGACTGATCACATGACTATCATGTAGTGATCACGTGACTTAATGGCTCTGATCATGTGACTGATCATGCGCTGATCATGTTTGCTATCATACACTGATCATGTGCCTCTGGAGGCAATAAACAAAGAGCTGAGTAGGCACGAATCAAACAGTCAGCAGGCAATAATCATGGAACTAAGCTGTGAGGAATCATGCTGCTCAGCTGGCAATAATCAAGCAGCTGAGCAGGCAGGAATTACGCAGCACAGCTGGCAATTGTCAAGCAGATGACAGGCAGGAATCGTGCAGCTCAGCTGGCAATTGTCAAGCAGATGAGCAGAGAGTAATCACGCAGCTCAGCAGGCCCAGATCACGTGACTGAGCATGCACTGTTCACGTGGCTGATCATACACTGATCACGTGATTGATCATGCACTGATCACTAGGATATCATGCACTGATCACGTGGCTGATCATACAGTGTTCATGTGTCTGACCATGCACTGATCACGTGGCTGATCATACACTGCTCACGTAACTGATCATGCACTGATCACGTGGCTATCATGCACTGAATACGTGGCTGAACATGCACTGTTCACGTGGCTGATCACACACCTGTCACGTGACATATCATGCACTGATCACGTGGCACTCATGCACTGATCACTTGGCTGATCATACTCTGCTCACGTAACTCATCATGCACACATCACGTTTCTACCATGCACTGCTCACGTGGCTGATCATGGAATGATCACGTAGCTACCATATACTGGTCACGTGACTGATCATGCACAGTTCACGTTAATGATCATGCACTGTTCACGTGACTGATCATGTACTGATCACGTGACTGATCATGCACTGATCACGTGGCTGATCATGCACTGATCACGTGGCTGATCATGCACTGATCACGTGGCTGATCATGCACTGATCACGTGACTGATCATGCACTGATCACTGGCTATCATGCACTGATCACTGGCTATCATGCACTGATCACGTGGCTGATCATGCACTGATCACGTGACTGATCATGCACTGATCACGTCTATATCATGCACTGATCACGTGACTGATCATGCACTGATCACGTGGATGATCATGCACTGATCATGTGACTGATCATGCACTGATCACGTGGCTATCATGCACTGATCACGTGGCTGATCATGCACTGATCACGTAGCTACCATGCACTGATCACGTGACTGATCATGCACTGATCACGTGACTGATCATGCACTGATCACGTGACTATCATGCACTGATCACGTGACTGATCATGCACTGATCACGTGACTGATCATGCACTGATCACGTGGCTATCATGCACTGATCACGTGGCTGATCATGCACTGATCACGTGGCTACCATGTACTGATCACGTGACTGATCATGCACTGATCACGTAATTGATCATGCACTGATCACGTGGCTGATCATGCACTGATCACGTGGCTGATCATGCACTGATCACGTGACTGATCATGCACTGATCACGTGACTGATCATGCACTGATCACGTGGCTATCATGCACTGATCACGTGGCTGATCATGCACTGATCACGTGCCTGATCATGCACTGATCACATGACTGATCATGCACTGATCACGTGACTGATCATGCACTGATCACGTGGCTATCATGCACTACTCACGTGGCTGATCATGCAATGATCATGTAGCTACCATGTACTGGTCACGTGACTGATCATACACCCATCAGGTGATGATCATGCACTGATCACGTGGCTATCATGCACTGATCACGTGGCTGATCATGCACTGATCACGTGCCTGATCATGCACTGATCACGTGACTGATCATGCACTGATCACGTGGCTATCATGCACTGATCACGTGGCTGATCATGCACTGATCACGTGGCTGATCATGCACTGATACCGTGACTGAGCATGGACTGATCACATGACTATCATGTAGTGATCACGTGACTTAATGGCACTGATCATGTGACTGATCATGCGCTGATCATGTTTGCTATCATACACTGATCATGTGCCTCTGGAGGCAATAAACAAAGAGCTGAGTAGGCACGAATCAAACAGTCAGCAGGCAATAATCATGGAACTCAGGTGTGAGGAATCATGCTGCTCAGCTGGCAATAATCAAGCAGCTGAGCAGGCAGGAATTACGCAGCACAGCTGGCAATTGTCAAGCAGATGACAGGCAGGAATCGTGCAGCTCAGCTGGCAATTGTCAAGCAGATGAGCAGACAGTAATCACGCAGCTCAGCAGGCCCTGATCACGTGACTGAGCATGCACTGTTCACGTGGCTGATCATACACTGATCACGTGACTGATCATGCACTGATCACGTGGATATCATGCACTGATCACGTGGCTGATCATACACTGTTCACGTGTCTGACCATGCACTGATCACGTGGCTGATCATGCACTGCTCACGTAACTGATCATGCACTGATCACGTGGCTATCATGCACTGATCACGTGGCTGATCATGCACTGATCACGTGGCTGATCACACACTATCACGTGACTGATCATGCACTGATCACGTGGCTATCATGCACTGATCACGTGGCTATCATGCACTGATCACGTGGCTGATCATGCAATGATCACGTAGCTACCATGCACTGATCACGTGACTGATCATGCACTGATCACGTAATTGATCATGCACTGATCACGTGGCTGATCATGCACTGATCACGTGGCTGATCATGCACTGATCACGTGACTGATCATGCACTGATCACGTGACTGATCATGCACTGATCACGTGGCTATCATGCACTGATCACGTGGCTATCATGCACTGATCACGTGGCTGATCACACACGATCACGTGACTGATCATGCACTGATCACGTGGCTATCATGCACTGATCACGTGGCTATCATGCACTGATCACGTGGATATCATGCACTGATCACGTGGCTGATCATGCACTGATCACGTGACTGATCATGCACTGATCACGTGACTGATCATGCACTGATCACGTGGCTGATCATGCACTGATCACGTGGCTACCATGCACTGATCACATGACTGATCATGCACTGATCACATGACTGATCATGCACTGATCACGTGGCTTATCATGCACTGATCATGTGACTGATCATGTGCTGATCATGTTTGGTGTCATACACTGATCATGTGCCTCTGGAGGCAATGAACATAGAGCTGAGTAGGCACGAATCAGTCAGCAGGCTATAATCATGGAACTCAGCTCTGAGAAATCATGCTGCTCAGCTGGCAATAATCAAGCAGATGAGCAGGCAGGAATTACGCAGCACAGGTGGCAATTGTCAAGCAGATGACAGGCAGGAATCGTGCAGCTCAGCTGGCAATTGTCAAGCAGATGAGCAGACAGTAATCACGCAGCTCAGCAGGCCCTGATCACGTGACTGAGCATGCACTGTTCACGTGGCTGATCATACACTGATCACGTGACTGATCATGCACTGATCACGTGACTGATCATGCACTGATCACGTGGCTATCATGCACTGATCACGTGGCTGATCATGCACTGATCACGTGACTGATCATGCACTGATCACGGGCTATCATGCACTGATACATGACTGACATGCACTGATCACGTGGCTGATCATGCACTGATCACGTGACTGATCATGCACTGATCACGTGACTGATCATGCACTGATCACGTGGCTGATCATGCACTGATCACGTGGCTATCATGCACTGATCACGTGGCTGATCATGCAATGATCACGTAGCTACCATGTACTGGTCACGTGACTGATCATGCACTGATCACGTAATTGATCATGCACTGATCACGTGGCTGATCATGCACTGATCACGTGGCTGATCATGCACTGATCACGTGACTGATCATGCACTGATCACGTGACTGATCATGCACTGATCACGTGGCTATCATGCACTGATCACGTGGCTGATCATGCACTGATCACGTGCCTGATCATGCACTGATCACGTGGCTGATCATGCACTGATCACGTGACTGATCATGCACTGATCACGTGACTGATCATGCACTGATCACGTGGCTATCATGCACTGCTCACGTGGCTGATCATGCAATGATCACGTAGCTACCATGTACTGGTCACGTGACTGATCATGCACTGATCACGTGACTGATCATGCACTGATCACGTGGCTATCATGCACTGATCACGTGACTGATCATGCACTGATCACGTCTATATCATGCACTGATCACATGACTGCCCATGCACTGATCACGTGGATGATCATACACTAATCATGTGACAGATCATGCACTGATCACGTGGCTGATCATGCACTGATACCGTGACTGAGCATGGACTGATCACATGACTATCATGTAGTGATCACGTGACTTAATGGCGCTGATCATGTGACTGATCATGCGCTGATCATGTTTGCTATCATACACTGATCATGTGCCTCTGGAGGCAATAAACAAAGAGCTGAGTAGGCACGAATCAAACAGTCAGCAGGCAATAATCATGGAACTCAGTGTGAGGAATCATGCTGCTCAGCTGGCAATAATCAAGCAGCTGAGCAGGCAGGAATTACGCAGCACAGCTGGCAATTGTCAAGCAGATGACAGGCAGGAATCGTGCAGCTCAGCTGGCAATTGTCAAGCAGATGAGCAGACAGTAATCACGCAGCTCAGCAGGCCCTGATCACGTGACTGAGCATGCACTGTTCACGTGGCTGATCATACACTGATCACGTGATTGATCATGCACTGATCACTTGGATATCATGCACTGATCACGTGGCTGATCATACACTGTTCACGTGTCTGACCATGCACTGATCACGTGGCTGATCATACACTGCTCACGTAACTGATCATGCACTGATCACGTGGCTATCATGCACTGATCACGTGGCTGAACATGCACTGTTCACGTGGCTGATCACACACCTGTCACGTGACATATCATGCACTGATCACGTGGCACTCATGCACTGATCACGTGGCTGATCATACTCTGCTCACGTAACTGATCATGCACACATCACGTGGCTATCATGCACTGCTCACGTGGCTCATCATGGAATGATCACGAAGCTACCATATACTGGTCACGTGACTGATCATGCACTGATCACGTAAATGATCATGCACTGTTCACGTGACTGATCATGTACTGATCACGTGACTGATCATGCACTGATCACGTGGCTATCATGCACTGATCACGTGGCTATCATGCACTGATCACGTGGCTGATCATGCACTGATCACGTGCTGATCATGCACTGATCACGTGACTGATCATGCACTGATCACGTGGCTGATCATGCACTGATCACGTGGCTGATCATGCACTGATCACGTGACTGATCATGCACTGATCACGTGGCTATCATGCACTGATCACGTGGCTGATCATGCACTGATCACGTGGCTATCATGCACTGATCACGTGACTGATCATGCACTGATCACGTAACTGATCATGCACTGATCACGTGGCTTATCATGCACTGATCATGTGACTGATCATGTGCTGATCATGTTTGGTGTCACACACTGATCATGTGCCTCTGGAGGCAATGAACATAGAGCTGAGTAGGCAGGAAACAGTCAGCAGGCTATAATCATGGAACTCAGCTCTGAGAAATCATGCTGCTCAGCTGGCAATAATCAAGTAGATGAGCAGGCAGGAATTACGCAGCACATGTGGCAATTGTCAAGGAGATGACAGGCAGGAATCGTGCAGCTCAGCTGGCAATTGTCAAGCAGATGAGCAGACAGTAATCACGCAGCTCAGCAGGCCCTGATCACGTGACTGAGCATGCACTGTTCACGTGGCTGATCACACACTGATCACGTGACTGATCATGCACTGATCACGTGGCTATCATGCACTGATCACGTGACTGATCATGCACTGATCACGTAATATCATGCACTGATCACGTGGCTATCATGCACTGATCACGTGGCTGATCATGCACTGATCACGTGGCTGATCATGCACTGATCACGTGGCTATCATGCACTGATCACGTGGCTGATCATGCACTGATCACGGGACTGATCATGCACTGATCACGTGCTATCATGCACTGATCACATGACTGATCATGCACTGATCACGTGGCTGATCATGCACTGATCACGTGACTGATCATGCACTGATCACGTGGCTGATCATGCACTGATCACGTGGCTGATCATGCACTGATCACGTGACTGATCATGCACTGATCACGTGACTGATCATGCACTGATCACGTGGCTATCATGCACTGATCACGTGGCTGATCATGCACTGATCACGTGACTGATCATGCACTGATCACATGACTGATCATGCACTGATCACGTGACTGATCATGCACTGATCACGTGGCTATCATGCACTACTCACGTGGCTGATCATGCAATGATCATGTAGCTACCATGTACTGGTCACGTGACTGATCATACACCCATCAGGTGACTGATCATGCACTGATCACGTGGCTGATCATGCACTGATCACGTGACTGATCATGCACTGATCACGTGACTGATCATGCACTGATCACATGGCTATCATGCACTGATCACGTGGCTGATCATGCACTGATCACGTGGCTGATCATGCACTGATACCGTGACTGAGCATGGACTGATCACATGACTATCATGTAGTGATCACGTGACTTAATGGCACTGATCATGTGACTGATCATGCGCTGATCATGTTTGCTATCATACACTGATCATGTGCCTCTGGAGGCAATAAACAAAGAGCTGAGTAGGCACGAATCAAACAGTCAGCAGGCAATAATCATGGAACTCAGGTGTGAGGAATCATGCTGCTCAGCTGGCAATAATCAAGCAGCTGAGCAGGCAGGAATTACGCAGCACAGCTGGCAATTGTCAAGCAGATGACAGGCAGGAATCGTGCAGCTCAGCTGGCAATTGTCAAGCAGATGAGCAGACAGTAATCACGCAGCTCAGCAGGCCCTGATCACGTGACTGAGCATGCACTGTTCACGTGGCTGATCATACACTGATCACGTGACTGATCATGCACTGATCACGTGGCTGATCATGCACTGATCACGTGTCTGACATGCACTGATCACGTGGCTGATCATACACTGATCACGTGACTGATCATGCACTGATCACGTGGCTATCATGCACTGATCACGTGGCTGATCATGCACTGATCACGTGACTGATCATGCACTGATCACGTGGCTATCATGCACTGATCACGTGGCTGATCATGCAATGATCACGTAGCTAACATATACTGGTCACGTGACTGATCATGCACTGATCACGTGAATGATCATGCACTGATCACGTGACTGATCATGCACTGATCACGTGACTGATCATGCACTGATCACGTGGCTATCATGCACTGATCACGTGGCTGATCATGCACTGATCACGTAGCAACCATGTACTGGTCACGTGACTGATCATGCACTGATCACGTAATTGATCATGCACTGATCACGTGGCATCATGCACTGATCACGTGGCTGATCACACATGATCACGTGACTGATCATGCACTGATCACGTGGCTATCATGCACTGATCACGTGGCTATCATGCACTGATCACGTGGCTATCATGCACTGATCACGTGGCTGATCATGCACTGATCACGTAGCTATCATGCACTGATCACGTGACTGATCATGCACTGATCACGTAATTGATCATGCACTGATCACGTGGCTATCATGCACTGATCACGTGGCTGATCATGCACTGATCACGTGGCTGATCATGCACTGATCACGTGACTGATCATGCACTGATCACGTGGCATCATGCACTGATCACGTGGCTGATCATGCACTGATCACGTGACTGATCATGCACTGATCACGTGGCTATCATGCACTGATCACGTGGCTGATCACACTGATCACGTGACTGATCATGCACTGATCACGTGGCTATCATGCACTGATCACGTGGCTGATCATGCATGATCACGCAGCTACCATGTACTGGTCACATGACTGATCATGCACTGATCACGTGACTGATCATGCACTGATCACGTGGCTATCATGCACTACTCACGTGGCTGATCATGCAATGATCATGTAGCTACCATGTACAGGTCACGTGAATGATCATACACCCATCAGGTGACTGATCATGCACTGATCACGTGGCTATCATGCACTGATCACGTGACTGATCATGCACTGATCACGTCTATATCATGCACTGATCACATGACTGCCCATGCACTGATCACGTGGATGATCATACACTGATCATGTGACTGATCATGCACTGATCACGTGGCTGATCATGCACTGATACCGTGACTGAGCATGGACTGATCACATGACTATCATGTAGTGATCACGTGACTTAATGGCGCTGATCATGTGACTGATCATGCGCTGATCATGTTTGCTATCATACACTGATCATGTGCCTCTGGAGGCAATAAACAAAGAGCTGAGTAGGCACGAATCAAACAGTCAGCAGGCAATAATCATGGAACTCAGGTGTGAGGAATCATGCTGCTCAGCTGGCAATAATCAAGCAGCTGAGCAGGCAGGAATTACGCAGCACAGCTGGCAATTGTCAAGCAGATGACAGGCAGGAATCGTGCAGCTCAGCTGGCAATTGTCAAGCAGATGAGCAGACAGTAATCACGCAGCTCAGCAGGCCCTGATCACGTGACTGAGCATGCACTGTTCACGTGGCTGATCATACACTGATCACGTGACTGATCATGCACTGATCACGTGGATATCATGCACTGATCACGTGGCTGATCATACACTGTTCACGTGTCTGACCATGCACTGATCACGTGGCTGATCATGCACTGATCACGTAACTGATCATGCACTGATCACGTGGCTATCATGCACTGATCACGTGGCTGATCATGCACTGATCACGTGGCTGATCACACACCTGTCACGTGACTATCATGCACTGATCACGTGACTGATCATGCACTGATCACGTGGCTGATCATGCACTGATCACGTGGCTGATCATGCACTGATCACGTGACTGATCATGCACTGATCACGTGACTGATCATGCACTGATCACGTGACTGATCATGCACTGATCACGTGGCTGATCATGCACTGATACCGTGACTGAGCATGGACTGATCACATGACTATCATGTAGTGATCACGTGACTTAATGGCACTGATCATGTGACTGATCATGCACTGATCATGTTTGCTATCATACACTGATCATGTGCCTCTGGAGGCAATAAACAAAGAGCTGAGTAGGCACGAATCAAACAGTCAGCAGGCAATAATCATGGAACTCAGGTGTGAGGAATCATGCTGCTCAGCTGGCAATAATCAAGCAGCTGAGCAGGCAGGAATTATGCAGCACAGCTGGCAATTGTCAAGCAGATGACAGGCAGGAATCATGCAGCTCAGCTGGCAATTTTCTAGCAGATGAGCAGACAGTAATCACGCAGCTCAGCAGGCCCTGATCACGTGACTGAGCATGCACTGTTCACGTGGCTGATCATACACTGATCACGTGATGATCATGCACTGATCACGTGGATATCATGCACTGATCACGTGTCTGATCATACACTGTTCACGTGTCTGACCATGCACTGATCACGTGGCTGATCATACACTGCTCACGTAACTGATCATGCACTGATCACGTGGCTATCATGCACTGATCACGTGGCTGATCATGCACTGATCACGTGGCTGATCACACACTGTCACGTGACATATCATGCACTGATCACGTGGCACTCATGCACTGATCACGTGGCTGATCATACTCTGCTCACGTAACTGATCATGCACACATCACGTGGCTATCATGCACTGCTCACGTGCTCGTCATGGAATGATCACGTAGCTACCATATACTGGTCACGTGACTGATCATGCACTGATCACGTGAATGATCATGCACTGATCACGTGACTGATCATGCACTGATCACGTGACTGATCATGCACTGATCACGTGGCTATCATGCTATGCTCACGTGGCTGATCATGCAATGATCACGTAGCAACCATGTACTGGTCACGTGACTGATCATGCACTGATCACGTAATTGATCATGCACTGATCACGTGGCTCATCATGCACTGATCACGTGGCTGATCACACATGATCACGTGACTGATCATGCACTGATCACGTGGCTATCATGCACTGATCACGTGGCTATCATGCACTGATCACGTGGCTGATCATGCACTGATCACGTAGCTATCATGCACTGATCACGTGACTGATCATGCACTGATCACGTGACTGATCATGCACTGATCACGTGGCTGATCATGCACTGATCACGTGGCTGATCACACACGATCACGTGACTGATCATGCACTGATCACGTGACTGATCATGCACTGATCACGTGGCTATCATGCACTGATCACGTGGATCATGCACTGATCACGTGGCTGATCATGCACTGATCACGTGACTGATCATGCACTGATCACGTGGCTGATCATGCACTGATCACGTGGCTGATCATGCACTGATCACGCAGCTACCATGCACTGATCACGTGACTGATCATGCACTGATCACATGACTGATCATGCACTGATCACGTGGCTTATCATGCATGATCATGTGACTGATCATGTGCTGATCATGTTTGGTGTCATACACTGATCATGTGCCTCTGGAGGCAATGAACAAAGAGCTGAGTAGGCACGAATCAGTCAGCAGGCTATAATCATGGAACTCAGCTCTGAGAAATCATGCTGCTCAGCTGGCAATAATCAAGCAGATGAGCAGGCAGGAATTACGCAGCACAGCTGGCAATTGTCAAGCAGATGACAGGCAGGAATCGTGCAGCTCAGCTGCAATTGTCAAGCAGATGAGCAGACAGTAATCACGCAGCTCAGCAGGCCCTGATCACGTGACTGAGCATGCACTGTTCACGTGGCTGATCACACACTGATCACGTGACTGATCATGCACTGATCACGTGGCTGATCATGCACTGATCACGTGGCTGATCATGCACTGATCACGTGGCTGATCATGCACTGATCACGTGACTGATCATGCACTGATCACGTGGCTATCATGCACTGATCACGTGGCTGAACATGCACTGATCACGTGGCTGATCACACACTGTCACGTGACATATCATGCACTGATCACGTGGCACTCATGCACTGATCACGTGGCTGATCATACACTGCTCACGTAACTCATCATGCACACATCACGTGGCTATCATGCACTGCTCACGTGGCTGTCATGGAATGATCACGTAGCTACCATATACTGGTCACGTGACTGATCATGCACTGATCACGTAAATGATCATGCACTGATCACGTGACTGATCATGCACTGATCACGTGACTGATCATGCACTGATCACGTGGCTGATCATGCACTGATCACGTGGCTGATCATGCACTGATCACGTGGCTGATCATGCACTGATCACGTGGCTGATCATGCACTGATCACGTGGCTGATCATGCACTGATCACGTGACTGATCATGCACTGATCACGTGACTGATCATGCACTGATCACGTGACTGATCATGCACTGATCACGTGGCTGATCATGCACTGATCACGTGGCTGATCACACATGATCACGTGACTGATCATGCACTGATCACGTAGCTATCATGCACTGATCACGTGGCTGATCATGCACTGATCACGTAGCTACCATGCACTGATCACGTGACTGATCATGCACTGATCACGTGATTGATCATGCACTGATCACGTGGCTGATCATGCACTGATCACGTGGCTGATCACACATGATCACGTGACTGATCATGCACTGATCACGTGGCTGATCATGCACTGATCACGTGGCTATCATGCACTGATCACGTGGCTGATCATGCACTGATCACGTAGCTATCATGCACTGATCACGTGACTGATCATGCACTGATCACGTAATTGATCATGCACTGATCACGTGGCTGATCATGCACTGATCACGTGGCTGATCATGCACTGATCACGTGACTGATCATGCACTGATCACGTGACTGATCATGCACTGATCACGTGGCTATCATGCACTGATCACGTGGATATCATGCACTGATCACGTGGCTGATCATGCACTATCACGTGACTGATCATGCACTGATCACGTGACTATCATGCACTGATCACGTGGCTATCATGCACTGATCACGTGGCTGATCATGCAATGATCACGTAGCTATCATGCACTGGTCACGTGACTGATCATGCACTGATCACGTGACTGATCATGCACTGATCACGTGACTGATCATGCACTGATCACGTGACTGATCATGCACTGATCACGTGGCTATCATGCACTGATCACGTGGCTGATCATGCAATGATCACGCAGCTACCATGCACTGATCACGTGACTGATCATGCACTGATCACGTAACTGATCATGCACTGATCACGTGGCTTATCATGCATGATCATGTGACTGATCATGTGCTGATCATGTTTGGTGTCATACACTGATCATGTGCCTCTGGAGGCAATGAACATAGAGCTGAGTAGGCAGGAATCAGTCAGCAGGCTATAATCATGGAACTCAGCTCTGAGAAATCATGCTGCTCAGCTGGCAATAATCAAGTAGATGAGCAGGCAGGAATTACGCAGCACAGGTGGCAATTGTCAAGCAGATGACAGGCAGGAATCATGCAGCTCAGCTGGCAATTGTCAAGCAGATGAGCAGACAGTAATCACGCAGCTCAGCAGGCCCTGATCACGTGACTGAGCATGCACTGATCACGTGGCTGATCACACACTGATCACGTGACTGATCATGCACTGATCACGTGACTGATCATGCACTGATCACGTGGCTATCATGCACTGATCACTTGGCTGACATGCACTGATCACGTGCTGATCATGCACTGATCACGTGGCTGATCATGCACTGATCACGTGACTGATCATGCACTGATCACGTGGCTGATCATGCACTGATCACGTGGCTATCATGCACTGCTCACGTGGCTGATCATGCATGATCACGCAGCTACCATGTACTGGTCACGTGACTGATCATGCACTGATCACGTGACTGATCATGCACTGATCACGTGGCTATCATGCACTACTCACGTGGCTGATCATGCAATGATCACGTAGCTACCATGTACTGGTCACGTGACTGATCATGCACTGATCACGTGACTGATCATGCACTGATCACGTGGCTGATCATGCACTGATCATGTGACTGATCATGCACTGATCACGTGGCTGATCATGCACTGATACGTGACTGAGCATGACTGATCACATGACTATCATGTAGTGATCACGTGACTTAATGGCGCTGATCATGTGACTGATCATGCACTGATCATGTTTGCTATCATACACTGATCATGTGCCTCTGGAGGCAATAAACAAAGAGCTGAGTAGGCACGAATCAAACAGTCAGCAGGCAATAATCATGGAACTCAGCTGTGAGGAATCATGCTGCTCAGCTGGCAATAATCAAGCAGCTGAGCAGGCAGGAATTACGCAGCACAGCTGGCAATTGTCAAGCAGATGACAGGCAGGAATCGTGCAGCTCAGCTGGCAATTGTCAAGCAGATGAGCAGACAGTAATCACGCAGCTCAGCAGGCCCTGATCACGTGACTGAGCATGCACTGTTCACGTGGCTGATCATACACTGATCACGTGACTGATCATGCACTGATCACGTGGATATCATGCACTGATCACGTGGCTGATCATGCACTGATCACGTGGCTGATCATGCACTGATCACGTGACTGATCATGCACTGATCACGTGGCATCATGCACTGATCACGTGGCTGATCATGCACTGATCACGTGACTGATCATGCACACATCACGTGGCTATCATGCACTGATCACGTGGCTGATCATGCAATGATCATGTAGCTACCATGTACTGGTCACGTGACTGATCATGCACTGATCACGTGACTGATCATGCACTGATCACGTGCCTGATCATGCACTGATCACGTGACTGATCATGCACTGATCACGTGGCTGATCATGCACTGATCACGTGACTGATCATGCACTGATCACGTGGCTGATCATGCACTGATCACGTGGCTGATCATGCACTGATACGTGACTGAGCATGCACTGATCACATGACTATCATGTAGTGATCACGTGACTTAATGGCACTGATCATGTGACTGATCATGCGCTGATCATGTTTGCTATCATACACTGATCATGTGCCTCTGGAGGCAATAAACAAAGAGCTGAGTAGGCACGAATCAAACAGTCAGCAGGCAATAATCATGGAACTCAGGTGTGAGGAATCATGCTGCTCAGCTGGCAATAATCAAGCAGCTGAGCAGGCAGGAATTACGCAGCACAGCTGGCAATTGTCAAGCAGATGACAGGCAGGAATCATGCAGCTCAGCTGGCAATTGTCAAGCAGATGAGCAGACAGTAATCACGCAGCTCAGCAGGCCCTGATCACGTGACTGAGCATGCACTGTTCACGTGGCTGATCATGCACTGATCACGTGATGATCATGCACTGATCACGTGGATATCATGCACTGATCACGTGGCTGATCATGCACTGATCACGTGTCTGACATGCACTGATCACGTGGCTGATCATGCACTGATCACGTAACTGATCATGCACTGATCACGTGGCTATCATGCACTGATCACGTGGCTGATCATGCACTGATCACGTGGCTGATCACACACCTGTCACGTGACTATCATGCACTGATCACGTGGCACTCATGCACTGATCACGTGGCTGATCATGCACTGATCACGTAACTGATCATGCACTGATCACGTGGCTATCATGCACTGATCACGTGGCTGATCACACATGATCACGTGACTGATCATGCACTGATCACGTGGCTGTCATGCACTGATCACGTGGCTATCATGCACTGATCACGTGGCTGATCATGCAATGATCACGTAGCTACCATGTACTGGTCACGTGACTGATCATGCACTGATCACGTGATTGATCATGCACTGATCACGTGGCTGATCATGCACTGATCACGTGGCTGATCATGCACTGATCACGTGACTGATCATGCACTGATCACGTGACTGATCATGCACTGATCACGTGGCTGATCATGCACTGATCACGCAGCTACCATGCACTGATCACGTGACTGATCATGCACTGATCACATAATTGATCATGCACTGATCACGTGGCTTATCATGCACTGATCATGTGACTGATCATGCACTGATCATGTTTGGTGTCATACACTGATCATGTGCCTCTGGAGGCAATGAACATAGAGCTGAGTAGGCAGGAATCAGTCAGCAGGCTATAATCATGGAACTCAGCTCTAAGAAATCATGCTGCTCAGCTGGCAATAATCAAGTAGATGAGCAGGCAGGAATTACACAGCACAGGTGGCAATTGTCAAGCAGATGACAGGCAGGAATCGTGCAGCTCAGCTGGCAATTGTCAAGCAGATGAGCAGACAGTAATCACGCAGCTCAGCAGGCCCTGATCACGTGACTGAGCATGCACTGTTCACGTGGCTGATCACACACTGATCACGTGACTGATCATGCACTGATCACGTGGCTATCATGCACTGATCACGTGGCTGATCATGCACTGATCACGTGATATCATGCACTGATCACGTGGCTGATCATGCACTGATCACGTGACTGATCATGCACTGATCACGTGACTGATCATGCACTGATCACGTGGCTGATCATGCACTGATCACGTGGCTGATCATGCACTGATCACGTGACTGATCATGCACTGATCACGTGGCTATCATGCACTGATCACGTGGCTGATCATGCACTGATCACGTGACTGATCATGCACTGATCACGTGGCTGATCATGCACTGATCACGTGACTGATCACGTGGCTATCATGCACTGATCACGTGGCTGATCATGCACTGATCACGTGACTGATCATGCACTGATCACGTGACTGATCATGCACTGATCACGTGGCTATCATGCACTGATCACGTGGCTGATCATGCACTGATCACGTGCCTGATCATGCACTGATCACGTGCCTGATCATGCACTGATCACGTGACTGATCATGCACTGATCACGTGACTGATCATGCACTGATCACGTGGCTATCATGCACTGCTCACGTGGCTGATCATGCATGATCACGCAGCTACCATGTACTGGTCACATGACTGATCATGCACTGATCACGTGACTGATCATGCACTGATCACGTGGCTATCATGCACTACTCACGTGCTGATCATGCAATGATCATGTAGCTACCATGTACAGGTCACGTGAATGATCATACACCCATCAGGTGACTGATCATGCACTGATCACGTGGCTATCATGCACTGATCACGAGACTGATCATGCACTGATCACGTCTATATCATGCACTGATCACATGACTGCCCATGCACTGATCACGTGGATGATCATACACTAGTCATGTGACAGATCATGCACTGATCACGTGGCTGATCATGCACTGATACCGTGACTGAGCATGGACTGATCACATGACTATCATGTAGTGATCACGTGACTTAATGGCGCTGATCATGTGACTGATCATGCGCTGATCATGTTTGCTAACATACACTGATCATGTGCCTCTGGAGGCAATAAACAAAGAGCTGAGTAGGCACGAATCAAACAGTCAGCAGGCAATAATCATGGAACTCAGGTGGGAGGAATCATGCTGCTCAGCTGGCAATAATCAAGCAGCTGAGCAGGCAGGAATTACGCAGCACAGCTGGCAATTGTCAAGCAGATGACAGGCAGGAATCATGCAGCTCAGCTGGCAATTGTCAAGCAGATGAGCAGACAGTAATTACGCAGCTCAGCAGGCCCTGATCACGTGACTGAGCATGCACTGTTCACGTGGCTGATCATACACTGATCACGTGATGATCATGCACTGATCACGTGGATATCATGCACTGATCACGTGGCTGATCATACACTGATCACGTGTCTGATCATGCACTGATCACGTGGCTGATCATGCACTGCTCACGTGGCTGATCATGCACTGATCACGTGGCTATCATGCACTGATCACGTGACTGATCATGCACTGATCACGTGGCTGATCATGCACTGATCACGTGACTGATCATGCACTGATCACGTGACTGATCATGCACTGATCACGTGGCTGATCATGCACTGCTCACGTGGCTGATCATGCACTGATCACGTAGCAACCATGCACTGGTCACGTGACTGATCATGCACTGATCACGTAATTGATCATGCACTGATCACGTGGCTGATCATGCACTGATCACGTGGCTGATCACACATGATCACGTGACTGATCATGCACTGATCACGTGGCTGTCATGCACTGATCACGTGGCTGATCATGCACTGATCACGTGGCTATCATGCACTGATCACGTGGCTGATCATGCACTGATCACGTAGATACCATGTACTGGTCACGTGACTGATCATGCACTGATCACGTAATTGATCATGCACTGATCACGTGGCTCATCATGCACTGATCACGTGGCTGATCACACACTGATCACGTGACTGATCATGCACTGATCACGTGACTGATCATGCACTGATCACGTGGCTATCATGCACTGATCACGTGGATATCATGCACTGATCACGTGGCTGATCACACACGTATCACGTGACTGATCATGCACTGATCACGTGACTATCATGCACTGATCACGTGGCTATCATGCACTGATCACGTGGCTGATCATGCAATGATCACGTAGCTACCATGCACTGATCACGTGACTGATCATGCACTGATCACGTAACTGATCATGCACTGATCACGTGACTGATCATGCACTGATCACGTGACTGATCATGCACTGATCACGTGGCTATCATGCACTGATCACGTGGCTGATCATGCACTGATCACGCAGCTACCATGCACTGATCACGTGACTGATCATGCACTGATCACATGACTGATCATGCACTGATCACGTGGCTTATCATGCATTGATCATGTGACTGATCATGTGCTGATCATGTTTGGTGTCATACACTGATCATGTGCCTCTGGAGGCAATGAACAAAGAGCTGAGTAGGCACGAATCAGTCAGCAGGCTATAATCATGGAACTCAGCTGTGAGAAATCATGCTGCTCAGCTGGCAATAATCAAGCAGATGAGCAGGCAGGAATTACGCAGCACAGCTGGCAATTGTCAAGCAGATGACAGGCAGGAATCGTGCAGCTCAGCTGCAATTGTCAAGCAGATGAGCAGACAGTAATCACGCAGCTCAGCAGGCCCTGATCACGTGACTGAGCATGCACTGTTCACGTGGCTGATCATACACTGATCACGTGACTGATCATGCACTGATCACGTGGCTGATCATGCACTGATCACGTGGCTGATCATGCACTGATCACGTAACTGATCATGCACTGATCACGTGACTGATCATGCACTGATCACGTGGCTATCATGCACTGATCACGTGGCTGAACATGCACTGATCACGTGGCTGATCACACACTGTCACGTGACATATCATGCACTGATCACGTGGCACTCATGCACTGATCACGTGGCTGATCATACACTGCTCACGTAACTGATCATGCACACATCACGTGGCTATCATGCACTGCTCACGTGGCTGTCATGGAATGATCACGTAGCTACCATATACTGGTCACGTGACTGATCATGCACTGATCACGTAAATGATCATGCACTGATCACGTGCCTGATCATGCACTGATCACGTGACTGATCATGCACTGATCACGTGGCTGATCATGCACTGATCACGTGGCTGATCATGCACTGATCACGTGGCTGATCATGCACTGATCACGTGGCTGATCATGCACTGATCACGTGGCTGATCATGCACTGATCACGTGACTGATCATGCACTGATCACGTGACTGATCATGCACTGATCACGTGACTGATCATGCACTGATCACGTGGCTGATCATGCACTGATCACGTGGCTGATCACACATGATCACGTGACTGATCATGCACTGATCACGTGGCTATCATGCACTGATCACGTGGCTGATCATGCACTGATCACGTAGCTACCATGCACTGATCACGTGACTGATCATGCACTGATCACGTAACTGATCATGCACTGATCACGTGGCTGATCATGCACTGATCACGTGGCTGATCACACATGATCACGTGACTGATCATGCACTGATCACGTGGCTGTCATGCACTGATCACGTGGCTGATCATGCACTGATCACGTGGCTATCATGCACTGATCACGTGGCTGATCATGCACTGATCACGTAGCTATCATGCACTGATCACGTGACTGATCATGCACTGATCACGTGACTGATCATGCACTGATCACGTGGCTGATCATGCACTGATCACGTGGCTGATCATGCACGATCACGTGACTGACATGCACTGATCACGTGACTGATCATGCACTGATCACGTGGCTATCATGCACTGATCACGTGGCTATCATGCACTGATCACGTGGCTGATCACACTGTATCACGTGACTGATCATGCACTGATCACGTGACTATCATGCACTGATCACGTGACTGATCATGCACTGATCACGTGGCTGATCATGCACTGATCACGTGGCTGATCATGCACTGATACCGTGACTGAGCATGGACTGATCACATGACTATCATGCAGTGATCACGTGACTTAATGGCGCTGATCATGTGACTGATCATGCGCTGATCATGTTTGCTATCATACACTGATCATGTGCCTCTGGAGGCAATGAACAAAGAGCTGAGTAGGCAGGAATCAGTCAGCAGGCAATAATCATGGAACTCAGCTGTGAGGAATCATGCTGCTCAGCTGGCAATAATCAAGCAGATGAGCAGGCAGGAATTACGCAGCACAGCTGGCAATTGTCAAGCAGATGACAGGCAGGAATCGTGCAGCTCAGCTGGCAATTGTCAAGCAGATGAGCAGACAGTAATCACGCAGCTCAGCAGGCCCTGATCACGTGACTGAGCATGCACTGTTCACGTGGCTGATCATACACTGATCACGTGACTGATCATGCACTGATCACGTGGCTATCATGCACTGATCACGTGGCTGATCATGCACTGATCACGTGATGTCATGCACTGATCACGTGGCTGATCATGCACTGATCACGTGGCTGATCATGCACTGATCACGTGGCTATCATGCACTGATCACGTGGCTGATCATGCACTGATCACGTGGCTGATCATGCACTGATCACGTGGCTATCATGCACTGATCACGTGACTGATCATGCACTGATCACGTGGCTATCATGCACTGATCACGTGGCTGATCATGCACTGATCACGTGACTGATCATGCACTGATCACGTGGCTGATCATGCACTGATCACGTGACTGATCACGTGGCTGATCATGCACTGATCACGTGGCTGATCATGCACTGATCACGTGACTGATCATGCACTGATCACGTGACTGATCATGCACTGATCACGTGGCTATCATGCACTGATCACGTGGCTGATCATGCACTGATCACGTGACTGATCATGCACTGATCACGTGGCTGATCATGCACTGATCACGTGACTGATCATGCACTGATCACGTGACTGATCATGCACTGATCACGTGGCTATCATGCACTGATCACGTGGCTGATCATGCATGATCACGCAGCTACCATGTACTGGTCACATGACTGATCATGCACTGATCACGTGACTGATCATGCACTGATCACGTGGCTATCATGCACTACTCACGTGGCTGATCATGCAATGATCATGTAGCTACCATGTACAGGTCACGTGAATGATCATACACCCATCAGGTGACTGATCATGCACTGATCACGTGGCTATCATGCACTGATCACGTGACTGATCATGCACTGATCACGTCTATATCATGCACTGATCACATGACTGCCCATGCACTGATCACGTGGATGATCATACACTATCATGTGACAGATCATGCACTGATCACGTGGCTGATCATGCACTGATACGTGACTGAGCATGGACTGATCACATGACTATCATGTAGTGATCACGTGACTTAATGGCGCTGATCATGTGACTGATCATGCGCTGATCATGTTTGCTATCATACACTGATCATGTGCCTCTGGAGGCAATAAACAAAGAGCTGAGTAGGCACGAATCAAACAGTCAGCAGGCAATAATCATGGAACTCAGGTGTGAGGAATCATGCTGCTCAGCTGGCAATAATCAAGCAGCTGAGCAGGCAGGAATTACGCAGCACAGCTGGCAATTGTCAAGCAGATGACAGGCAGGAATCGTGCAGCTCAGCTGGCAATTGTCAAGCAGATGAGCAGACAGTAATCACGCAGCTCAGCAGGCCCTGATCACGTGACTGAGCATGCACTGTTCACGTGGCTGATCATACACTGATCACGTGATTGATCATGCACTGATCACGTGGATATCATGCACTGATCACGTGGCTGATCATACACTGATCACGTGTCTGACCATGCACTGATCACGTGGCTGATCATGCACTGATCACGTAACTGATCATGCACTGATCACGTGGCTATCATGCACTGATCACGTGGCTGATCATGCACTGATCACGTGGCTGATCACACACCTGTCACGTGACATATCATGCACTGATCACGTGACTGATCATGCACTGATCACGTGGCTATCATGCACTGATCACGTGGCTGGACATGCACTGATCACGTGCCTGATCATGCACTGATCACGTGGCTGATCATGCACTGATCACGTGACTGATCATGCACTGATCACGTGACTGATCATGCACTGATCACGTGGCTGATCATGCACTGATACCGTGACTGATCATGGACTGATCACATGACTATCATGTAGTGATCACGTGACTTAATGGCACTGATCATGTGACTGATCATGCGCTGATCATGTTTGCTATCATACACTGATCATGTGCCTCTGGAGGCAATAAACAAAGAGCTGAGTAGGCACGAATCAAACAGTCAGCAGGCAATAATCATGGAACTCAGGTGTGAGGAATCATGCTGCTCAGCTGGCAATAATCAAGCAGCTGAGCAGGCAGGAATTACGCAGCACAGCTGGCAATTGTCAAGCAGATGACAGGCAGGAATCATGCAGCTCAGCTGGCAATTGTCAAGCAGATGAGCAGACAGTAATCACGCAGCTCAGCAGGCCCTGATCACGTGACTGAGCATGCACTGTTCACGTGGCTGATCATACACTGATCACGTGATGATCATGCACTGATCACGTGGATATCATGCACTGATCACGTGGCTGATCATACACTGTTCACGTGTCTGACCATGCACTGATCACGTGGCTGATCATACACTGCTCACGTAACTGATCATGCACTGATCACGTGGCTATCATGCACTGATCACGTGGCTGAACATGCACTGATCACGTGGCTGATCACACACTGTCACGTGACATATCATGCACTGATCACGTGGCACTCATGCACTGATCACGTGGCTGATCATACTCTGCTCACGTAACTGATCATGCACACATCACGTGGCTATCATGCACTGCTCACGTGGCTGTCATGGAATGATCACGTAGCTACCATATACTGGTCACGTGACTGATCATGCACAGATCACGTGAATGATCATGCACTGTTCACGTGACTGATCATGCACTGATCACGTGACTGATCATGCACTGATCACGTGGCTATCATGCACTGATCACGTGGCTGATCATGCACTGATCACGTAGCAACCATGTACTGGTCACGTGACTGATCATGCACTGATCACGTAATTGATCATGCACTGATCACGTGGCTCATCATGCACTGATCACGTGGCTGATCACACATGTATCACGTGACTGATCATGCACTGATCACGTGGCTATCATGCACTGATCACGTGGCTATCATGCACTGATCACGTGGCTGATCATACACTGATCACGTGACTGATCATGCACTGATCACGTGGCTATCATGCACTGATCACGTGGCTGTCATGCACTGATCACGTAGCTACCATGCACTGATCACGTGACTGATCATGCACTGATCACGTGAATGATCATGCACTGATCACGTGACTGATCATGCACTGATCACGTGACTGATCATGCACTGATCACGTGGCTATCATGCACTGATCACGTGGCTGATCATGCACTGATCACGTAGCAACCATGTACTGGTCACGTGACTGATCATGCACTGATCACGTAACTGATCATGCACTGATCACGTGGCTATCATGCACTGATCACGTGGCTGATCACACATGATCACGTGACTGATCATGCACTGATCACGTGACTGATCATGCACTGATCACGTGGCTATCATGCACTGATCACGTGCTGATCATGCACTGATCACGTAGCTATCATGCACTGGTCACGTGAATGATCATGCACTGATCACGTGACTGATCATGCACTGATCACGTGGCTGATCATACACTGATCATGTGACAGATCATGCACTGATCACGTGGCTGATCATGCACTGATACCGTGACTGAGCATGGACTGATCACATGACTATCATGTAGTGATCACGTGACTTAATGGCGCTGATCATGTGACTGATCATGCGCTGATCATGTTTGCTATCATACACTGATCATGTGCCTCTGGAGGCAATAAACAAAGAGCTGAGTAGGCACGAATCAAACAGTCAGCAGGCAATAATCATGGAACTCAGCTGTGAGGAATCATGCTGCTCAGCTGGCAATAATCAAGCAGCTGAGCAGGCAGGAATTACGCAGCACAGCTGGCAATTGTCAAGCAGATGACAGGCAGGAATCGTGCAGCTCAGCTGGCAATTGTCAAGCAGATGAGCAGACAGTAATCACGCAGCTCAGCAGGCCTGATCACGTGACTGAGCATGCACTGTTCACGTTGCTGATCATACACTGATCACGTGATTGATCATGCACTGATCACTTGGATATCATGCACTGATCACGTGGCTGATCATACACTGTTCATGTGTCTGACCATACACTGATCACGTGGCTGATCATACACTGCTCACATAACTGATCATGCACTTATCACGTGGCTATCATGCACTGATCACGTGGCTGAACATGCACTGTTCACGTGGCTGATCACACACCTGTCACGTGACATATCATGCACTGATCACGTGGCACTCATGCACTGATCACGTGGCTGATCATACTCTGTTCACGTAACTGATCATGGACACATCACGTGGCTATCATGCATTGCTCACGTGGCTAGTCATGGAATGATCACGTAGCTACCATATACTGGTCACGTGACTGATCATGCACTGATCACGTAAATGATCATGCACTGTTCACGTGACTGATCATGCACTGATCACGTGACTGATCATGCACTGATCACGTGGCTGATCATGCACTGATCACGTGGCTGATCATGCACTGATCACGTGGCTGATCATGCACTGATCACGTGGCTGATCATGCACTGATCACGTGACTGATCATGCACTGATCACGTGACTGATCATGCACTGATCACGTGGCTATCATGCACTGATCACGTGGCTGATCATGCACTGATCACGTGACTGATCATGCACTGATCACGTGACTGATCATGCACTGATCACGTGGCTGATCATGCACTGATCACGTGGCTGATCATGCACTGATCACGTGGCTGATCACACATGATCACGTGACTGATCATGCACTGATCACGTGGCTGATCATGCACTGATCACGTGGCTGATCATGCACTGATCACGTGGCTATCATGCACTGATCACGTGGCTGATCATGCACTGATCACGTAGCTATCATGCACTGATCACGTGACTGATCATGCACTGATCACGTGGCTGATCATGCACTGATCACGTGGCTGATCATGCACTGATCACGTGGCTGATCATGCACGATCACGTGACTGATCATGCACTGATCACGTGACTGATCATGCACTGATCACGTGGCTATCATGCACTGATCACGTGGATGACATGCACTGATCACGTGGCTGATCATGCACTGATCACGTGACTGATCATGCACTGATCACGTGGCTATCATGCACTGATCACGTGGCTGATCATGCACTGATCACGCAGCTACCATGTACTGTCACATGACTGATCATGCACTGATCACATGACTGATCATGCACTGATCACGTGGCTTATCATGCACTGATCATGTGACTGATCATGTGCTGATCATGTTTGGTGTCATACACTGATCATGTGCCTCTGGAGGCAATGAACAAAGAGCTGAGTAGGCACGAATCAGTCAGCAGGCTATAATCATGGAACTCAGCTCTGAGAAATCATGCTGCTCAGCTGGCAATAATCAAGCAGATGAGCAGGCAGGAATTACGCAGCACAGGTGGCAATTGTCAAGCAGATGACAGGCAGGAATCGTGCAGCTCAGCTGGCAATTGTCAAGCAGATGAGCAGACAGTAATCACGCAGCTCAGCAGGCCCTGATCACGTGACTGAGCATGCACTGTTCACGTGGCTGATCACACCATCACGTGACTGATCATGCACTGATCACGTGACTGATCATGCACTGATCACGTGGCTATCATGCACTGATCACGTGGCTGATCATGCACTGATCACGTGGCTGATCATGCACTGATCACGTGGCTGATCATGCACTGATCACGTGACTGATCATGCACTGATCACGTGGCTGATCATGCACTGATCACGTGGCTATCATGCACTGATCACGTGGCTGATCATGCATGATCACGCAGCTACCATGCACTGATCACGTGACTGATCATGCACTGATCACGTGACTGATCATGCACTGATCACGTGGCTATCATGCACTGATCACGTGACTGATCATGCACTGATCACGTGACTGATCATGCACTGATCACGTAACTGATCATGCACTGATCACGTGGCTGATCATGCACTGATCACGTGGCTGATCATGCACTGATCACGTGACTGATCATGCACTGATCACGTGACTGATCATGCACTGATCACGTGGCTATCATGCACTGATCACGTGGCTGATCATGCACTGATCACGTGCCTGATCATGCACTGATCACATGACTGATCATGCACTGATCACGTGACTGATCATGCACTGATCACGTGGCTATCATGCACTACTCACGTGGCTGATCATGCAATGATCATGTGGCTACCATGTACTGGTCACGTGACTGATCATACACCCATCAGGTGACTGATCATGCACTGATCACGTGGCTGATCATGCACTGATCACGTGCCTGATCATGCACTGATCACGTGACTGATCATGCACTGATCACATGGCTATCATGCACTGATCACGTGGCTGATCATGCACTGATCACGTGGCTGATCATGCACTGATACCGTGACTGAGCATGGACTGATCACATGACTATCATGTAGTGATCACGTGACTTAATGGCGCTGATCATGTGACTGATCATGCGCTGATCATGTTTGCTATCATACACTGATCATGTGCCTCTGGAGGCAATAAACAAAGAGCTGAGTAGGCACGAATCAAACAGTCAGCAGGCAATAATCATGGAACTCAGGTGTGAGGAATCATGCTGCTCAGCTGGCAATAATCAAGCAGCTGAGCAGGCAGGAATTACGCAGCACAGCTGGCAATTGTCAAGCAGATGACAGGCAGGAATCATGCAGCTCAGCTGGCAATTGTCAAGCAGATGAGCAGACAGTAATCACGCAGCTCAGCAGGCCCTGATCACGTGACTGAGCATGCACTGTTCACGTGGCTGATCATGCACTGATCACGTGATGATCATGCACTGATCACGTGGATATCATGCACTGATCACGTGGCTGATCATACACTGATCACGTGACTGATCATGCACTGATCACGTGGCTGATCATGCACTGCTCACGTGGCTGATCATGCACTGATCACGTGGCTATCATGCACTGATCACGTGACTGATCATGCACTGATCACGTGGCTGATCATGCACTGATCACGTGACTGATCATGCACTGATCACGTGACTGATCATGCACTGATCACGTGGCTGATCATGCACTGCTCACGTGGCTGATCATGCACTGATCACGTAGCAACCATGCACTGGTCACGTGACTGATCATGCACTGATCACGTAATTGATCATGCACTGATCACGTGGCTGATCATGCACTGATCACGTGGCTGATCACACATGATCACGTGACTGATCATGCACTGATCACGTGGCTGTCATGCACTGATCACGTGGCTATCATGCACTGATCACGTGGCTATCATGCACTGATCACGTGGCTGATCATGCACTGATCACGTAGCTACCATGCACTGATCACGTGACTGATCATGCACTGATCACGTAATTGATCATGCACTGATCACGTGGCTCATCATGCACTGATCACGTGGCTGATCACACTGATCACGTGACTGATCATGCACTGATCACGTGACTGATCATGCACTGATCACGTGGCTATCATGCACTGATCACGTGGATATCATGCACTGATCACGTGGCTGATCACACACGTATCACGTGACTGATCATGCACTGATCACGTGACTATCATGCACTGATCACGTGGCTATCATGCACTGATCACGTGGCTGATCATGCAATGATCACGTAGCTACCATGCACTGGTCACGTGACTGATCATGCACTGATCACGTAATTGATCATGCACTGATCACGTGACTGATCATGCACTGATCACGGGACTGATCATGCACTGATCACGTGGCTATCATGCACTGATCACGTGGCTGATCATGCAATGATCACGCAGCTACCATGTACTGGTCACATGACTGATCATGCACTGATCACATAATTGATCATGCACTGATCACGTGGCTTATCATGCATTGATCATGTGACTGATCATGTGCTGATCACGTTTGGTGTCATACACTGATCATGTGCCTCTGGAGGCAATGAACATAGAGCTGAGTAGGCAGGAATCAGTCAGCAGGCTATAATCATGGAACTCAGCTCTGAGAAATCATGCTGCTCAGCTGGCAATAATCAAGTAGATGAGCAGGCAGGAATTATGCAGCACAGGTGGCAATTGTCAAGCAGATGACAGGCAGGAATCGTGCAGCTCAGCTGGCAATTGTCAAGCATATGAACAGACAGTCATCACGCAGCTCAGCAGGCCCTGATCACGTGACTGAGCATGCACTGATCACGTGGCTGATCACACACTGATCACGTGACTGATCATGCACTGATCACGTGGCTGGACATGCACTGATCACGTGCCTGATCATGCACTGATCACGTGGCTGATCATGCACTGATCACGTGACTGATCATGCACTGATCACGTGACTGATCATGCACTGATCACGTGGCTATCATGCACTGATCACGTGGCTGATCATGCATGATCACGCAGCTACCATGTACTGGTCACGTGACTGATCATGCACTGATCACGTGACTGATCATGCAGTGATCACGTGGATATCATGCACTATCACGTGGCTGATCATGCAATGATCATGTAGCTACCATGTACAGGTCACGTGAATGATCATACACCCATCAGGTGACTGATCATGCACTGATCACGTGGCTGATCATGCACTAATCATGTGACAGATCATGCACTGATCACGTGGCTGATCATGCACTGATACCGTGACTGAGCATGGACTGATCACATGACTATCATGTAGTGATCACGTGACTTAATGGCGCTGATCATGTGACTGATCATGTGCTGATCATGTTTGCTATCATACACTGATCATGTGCCTCTGGAGGCAATAAACAAAGAGCTGAGTAGGCACGAATCAAACAGTCAGCAGACAATAATCATGGAACTCAGCTGTGAGGAATCATGCTGCTCAGCTGGCAATAATCAAGCAGCTGAGCAGGCAGGAATTACGCAGCACAGCTGGCAATTGTCAAGCAGATGACAGGCAGGAATCGTGCAGCTCAGCTGGCAATTGTCAAGCAGATGAGCAGACAGTAATCACGCAGCTCAGCAGTCCCTGATCACGTGACTGAGCATGCACTGTTCACGTTGCTGATCAAACACTGATCACGTGATTGATCATGCACTGATCACTTGGATATCATGCACTGATCACGTGGCTGATCATACACTGTTCACGTGTCTGACCATGCACTGCTCACGTGGCTGATCATACACTGCTCACGTAACTGATCATGCACTGATCACGTGGCTATCATGCACTGATCACGTGGCTGAAAATGCACTGTTCACGTGGCTGATCACACACCTGTCACGTGACATATCATGCACTGATCACGTGGCATTCATGCACTGATCACGTGGCTGATCATACTCTGCTCACGTAGCTCATCATGGACACATCAAATTTCTATCAAGTACTGCTCACGTGGCTCGTCACGGAATGATCATGTAGCTACCATATACTGGTCACGTGACTGATCATGCACTGATAACGTAAATGATCATTCACTGATCACGTGCCTGATCATGTACTGACCACGTGACTGATCATGCACTGATCACGTGGCTGATCATGCACTGATCACGTAACTGATCATGCACTGATCACGTGGCTGATCATGCACTGATCACGTGGCTGATCATGCACTGATCACGTGGCTGATCATACACTGATCACGTGACTGATCATGCACTGATCACGTGACTGATCATGCACTGATCACGTGGCTATCATGCACTGATCACGTGGCTGATCATGCACTGATCACATGACTGATCATGCACTGTTCACGTGACTGATCATGCACTGATCACGTGAATAATCATGAAGTGATCACGTGGCTGATCATGCACTGATCACGTGGCTGATCACACATGTATCACGTGACTGATCATGCACTGATCACGTGGCTCATCATGCACTGATCACGTGGCTGATCATGCACTGATCACGTGGCTATCATGCACTGATCACGTGGCTGATCATGCACTGATCACGTAGCTACCATGCACTGGTCTCGTGACTGATCATGCACTGATCACGTAATTGATCCTGCTCTGATCACGTGGCTCATCATGCACTGATCCGGTGGTTGATCACACACGTATCACGTGACTGATCATGTACAGATCCCGTGAATAATCATGAAGTGATCACGTGGCTATCCTGCACTTATCACGTGGATATCATGCACTGATCAAGTGGCTGATCACACACATATCACGTGACTGATCATGCACTGATCACGTGGCTATCATGCACTGATCATGTGGCTATCATGCACTGATCACGTGGCTGATCATGCACTGATCACGTAGCTACCATGCACTGGTCACGTGACTGATCATGCACTGATCACGTGGCTGATCATGCACTGGTCACATGACTGATCATGCACTGATCACATGATTGATCATGCACTGATCACCTGGCTTATCATGCATTGATTATGTGACTGATCATGTGCTGATCATGTTTGGTGTCACACACTGATCATGTGCCTCTGGAGGCAATGAACATAAAGCTGAGTAGGCAGGAATCAGTCAGCAGGCTATAATCATGGAACTCATCTCTGAGAAATCATGCTGCTCAGCTGGCAATAATCAAGTAGATGAGCAGGCAGGAATTACGCAGCACAGGTGGCAATTGTCAAGGAGATGACAGGCAGGAATCGTGCAGCTCAGCTGGCAATTGTCAAGCAGATGAGCAGACAGTAATCACGCAGCTCAGCAGGCCCTGATCACGTGACTGAGCATGCACTGTTCACATGGCTGATCACACACTGATCACGTGACTGATCATGCACTGATCACGTGACTGATCATGCACTGATCACGTGGCTATCATGCACTGATCACTTGGCTGGACATGCACTGATCACGTGCCTGATCATGCACTGATCACGTGGCTGATCATGCACTGATCACGTGGCTGATCATGCACTGCTCACGTGGCTGATCATGCATGATCACGCAGCTACCATGTACTGGTCACGTGACTGATCATGCACTGATCACGTGACTGATCATGCAGTGATCACGGGCTATCATGCACTACTCACGTGGCTGATCATGCATTGATCATGTAGCTACCATGTACAGGTCACGTGAATGATCATACACTGATCAGGTGACTGATCATGCACTGATCACGTAACTGATCATGCACTGATCATGTGGCTGATCATGCACTGATCACGTGGCTGATCATCCACTGATCACGTGACTGATCATGCACTGATCACGTGACTGATCATGCACTGATCTCGTGGCTATCATGCACTACTCACGTGGCTGACCATGCAATGATCATGTAGCTACCATGTACCGGTCAGGTGACTGAGCATACACCCATTAGGTGAGGGATCATGCACAGATCACGTGACAAATCATGCACTGATCACATAGCTATCATGCACTGATCACCTGGCTGATCATGCACTGATCATGTGGCTGATCATGCACTGATACCGTGACTGAGCATGGACTGATCACATGACTATCATGTACTGATCACGTGACTTAATGACTCTGATCATGTGACTGATCATGCGCTGATCATGTTTGCTATCATACACCGATCATTTGCCTCTGGAGGCAATAAACAAAGAGCTGAGTAGGCACGAATCAAACAGTCAGCAGGCAATAATCATGGAACTCAGGTGTGAGGAATCATGCTGCTCAGCTGGCAATAATCAAGCAGCTGAGCAGGCAGGAATTACGCAGCACAGCTGGCAATTGTCAAGCAGATACAGGCAAGAATCATGCAGCCCAGCTGGCAATTTTCAAGCAGATGAGCAGACAGTAATCACGCAGCTCAACAGGCCCTTATCACGTGACTGAGCATGCACTATTCACGTGGCTGATCATGCACTGATCACGTGATGATCATGCACTGATCACGTGGATATCATGCACTGATCACGTGGCTGATCATACACTGATCACGTGTTTGACCATGCACTGATCACGTGGCTGATCATACACTGCTCAGGTAACTGATCATGCACTGATCACGTGGCTATCATGCACTGATCACATGGCTGAAAATGCACTGTTCACGTGGCTGATCACACACCTGTCAAGTGACATATCATGCACTGATCACGTGACTGATCATGCACTGATCACGTGGCTATCATGCACTGATCACTTGGCTGGTCATGCACTGATCACGTAACTGGTCATGCACAGATTACATGACTGATCATGCACTGAACACGTGACTGATCATGCACTGATCACGTGGTTATCATGCACTACTCACGTGCCTGACCATGCAATGATCATGTAGCTACCATGTACCGGTCAGGTGACTGAATATACACCCATTAGGTGACTGATCATACTGATCACGTCGATGATCATACACTGACCACCTGACTGGTCATGCACAGATCACGTGACAAATCATGAACTGATCACATAGCTATCATGCAATGATCACGTGGCTGATCATGCACTGATCACGTGGCTTATCATGCACTGATACCGTGACTGAGCATGGACTGATCACATGACTATCATGTAGTGATCACGTGACTTAATGGCTCTGATCATGTGACTGATCCTGCGCTGATCATGTTTGCTATCATACACCGATCATTTGCCTCCGGAGGCAATAAACAAAGAGCTGAGTAGGCACGAATCAGACAGTCAGCAGGCAATAATTATGGAACTCAGCTGTGAGGAATCATGCTGCTCAGCTGGCAATAATCAAGCAGCTGAGCAGGCAGGAATTACGCAGCACAGCTGGCAATTGTCAAGCAGATGACAGGCAGGAATCATGCAGCTCAGCTGGCAATTGTCAAGCAGATGAGCAGACAGTAATCACGCAGCTCAGCAGGCCCAGATCACGTGACTGAGCATGCACTGTTCACGTGGCTGATCATACACTGATCACGTGATTGATCATGTACTGATCACTTGGATATCATGCACTGATCACGTGGCTGATCATACACTGATCACGTGCCTGGTCATTCACAGATAACATGACTGATCATGCACTGAACACGTGATTGATCATGCACTGATCACGTGGCTATCATGCACTGATCACGTGGCTGACCATGCAATGATCATGTAGCTACCATGTACTGGTCACGTGACTGATCATACACCCATTAGGTGAGGGATCATGCACAGATCACGTGACAAATCATGAACTGATCACATAGCTATCATGAACTAATCACCTGGCTGATCATGCACTGATCACGTGGCTGATCATGCACTCATCACGTGACTGAGCATGGACTGATCACATGACTATCATGTAGTGATCACGTGACTTAATTTCTCTGATCAAGTGACTGATCATGCGCTGATCATGTTTGCTATCATACACCGATCATTTGCCTCTGGAGGCAATAAACAAAGAGCTGAGTAGGCACGAATCAAACAGTCAGCAGGCAATAATCATGGAACTCAGGTGTGAGGAATCATGCTGCTCAGCTGGCAATAATCAAGCAGCTGAGCAGTCAGGAATAGTGCAGCACAGCTGGCCATTGTCAAGCAGATGAGCAGACAGAAATCACGCAGCTCAGCAGGCCCTGATCACGTGACTGAGCATGCACTGATCACGTGGCTGATCACACACCTATCACGTGACTGATCATGCACTGATCATGTGGCTGATCATTCACTGATCACGTGGCTGAACATACACTGATCACATAACTGATCATGCACTGATCACGTGACTGATCATGCACTGATCACGTGGCTATCATGCACTGATCACTTGGCTGGACATACACTGATCACGTGCCTCGTCATGCACTGATCACGTGGCTGATCATGCACTGATCACGTGACTGATCATGCACTGATCTCGTGACTGATCATGCACTGATCACGTGGCTATCATGCACTGCTCACGTGGCTGATCATGCGATGATCACGCAGCTACCATGTACTGGTCACGTGACTGATCATGCACTGATCACGTGACTGATCATGCAGTGATCACGTGGATATCATGCACTACTCACGTGGCTGATCATGCAATGATCATGTAGCTACCATGTACTGGTCACGTGAATGATCATACACCCATCAGGTGACTGATCATGCACTGATCACGTGGGTGATCATACACTAATCATGTGACAGATCATGCACTGATCACGTGGCTGATCATGCACTGATACCGTGACTGAGCATGGACTGATCACATGACTATCATGTAGTGATCACGTGACTTAATGGCGCTGATCATGTGACTGATCATGCGCTGATCATGTTTGCTATCATACACTGATCATGTGCCTCTGGAGGCAATAAACAAAGAGCTGAGTAGGCACGAATCAAACAGTCAGCAGACAATAATCATGGAACTCAGCTGTGAGGAATCATGCTGCTCAGCTGGCAATAATCAAGCAGCTGAGCAGGCAGGAATTACGCAGCACAGCTGGCAATTGTCAAGCAGATGACAGGCAGGAATCGTGCAGCTCAGCTGGCAATTGTCAAGCAGATGAGCAGACAGTAATCACGCAGCTCAGCAGTCCCTGATCACGTGACTGAGCATGCACTGTTCACGTTGCTGATCAAACACTGATCACGTGATTGATCATGCACTGATCACTTGGATATCATGCACTGATCACGTGGCTGATCATACACTGTTCACGTGTCTGACCATGCACTGATCACGTGGCTGATCATACACTGCTCACGTAACTGATCATGCACTGATCACGTGGCTATCATGCACTGATCACGTGGCTGAACATGCACTGTTCACGTGGCTGATCACACACCTGTCACGTGACATATCATGCACTGATCACGTGGCATTCATGCACTGATCACGTGGCTGATCATACTCTGCTCACGAAACTCATCATGGACACATCAAGTTTCTATCAAGTACTGCTCACGTGGCTCGTCACGGAATGATCATGTAGCTACCACATACTGGTCACGTGACTGATCATGCACAGATAACGTAAATGATCATTCACTGTTCACGTGCCTGATCATGTACTGACCACGTGACTGATCATGCACTGATCACGTGGCTGATCATGCACTGATCACGTAACTGATCATGCACTTATCATTTGGCTGATCATGCACTGATCACGTGGCTATCATGCACTGATCACGTGGCTGATCATACACTGATCACGTGACTGATCATGCACTGATCACATGACTGATCATGCACTGATCACGTGGCTATCATGCACTGATCACTTGGCTGGTCATACACTGATCACATGACTGATCATGCACTGTTCACGCGACTGATCATGCACTGATCACGTGAATAATCATGAAGTGATCACGTGGCTCATCATGCACTGATCACGTGGCTGATCACACATGTATCACATGACTGATCATGCACTGATCACGTGGCTCATCATGCACAGATCATGTGGCTGATCATGCTCTGATCACGTAGCTATCATGCACTGATCACGTGGCTGATCATGCAATGATCACGTGGCTACCATGTACTGATCACGTGACTGATCATGCACTGGTCACGTAATTGATCCTGCACTGATCACATGGCTCATCACGCACTGATCCGGTGGCTGATCACACACGTATCACGTGACTGATCATGTACAGATCACGTAAATAATCATGAAGTGATCACGTGGCTATCCTGCACTGATCACGTGGATAACATGCACTGATCAAGTGGCTGATCACACACATATCACGTGGCTGATCATGCACTGATCACGTGGCTATCATGCACTGATCATGTGGCTATCATGCACTGATCACGTGGCTGATCATGCAATGATCACGTAGCTACCATGCACTGGTCACGTGACTGATCATGCACTGATCAGGTAATTGATCATGCACTGGTCACATGACTGATCATGCACTGATCACATAACTGATCATGCACTGATCACGTGGCTTATCATGCATTGATTATGTGACTGATCATGTGCTGATCATGTTTGGTGTCACACACTGATCATGTGCCTCTGGAGGCAATGAACATAAAGCTGAGTAGGCAGGAATCAGTCAGCAGGCTATAATCATGGAACTCATCTCTGAGAAATCATGCTGCTCAGCTGGCAATAATCAAGTAGATGAGCAGGCAGGAATTACGCAGCACAGGTGGCAATTGTCAAGGAGATGACAGGCAGGAATCGTGCAGCTCAGCTGGAAATTGTCAAGCAGATGAGCAGACAGTAATCACGCAGCTCAGCAGGCCCTGATCACGTGACTGAGCATGCACTGTTCACATGGCTGATCACACACCTATCACGTGACTGATCATGCACTGATCATGTGACTGATCATGCACTGATCACGTGGCTATCATGCACTGATCACTTGGCTGGTCATACACTGATCACGTGCCTGGTCATGCACTGATCACGTGGCTGATCATGCACTGATCTCGTGTCTGATCATGCACTACTCACGTGGCTGATCATGCGATGATCACGCAGCTACCATGTACTGGTCACATGACTGATCATGCACTGATCACGTGACTGATCATGCAGTGATCACGGGCTATCATGCACTACTCACGTGGCTGATCATGCATTGATCATGTAGCTACCATGTACAGGTCACGTGAATGATCATACACCTATCAGGTGACTGATCATGCACTGATCACGTAATTGATCATGCACTGATCATGTGGCTGATCATGCACTGATCACGTGGCTGATCATCCACTGATCACGTGACTGATCATGCACTGATCACGTGAATGATCATTCACTGATCTCGTGGCTATCATGCACTACTCACGTGGCTGACCATGCAATGATCACGTAGCTACCATGTACCGGTCAGGTGACTGAGCATACACCCATTAGGTGAGGGATCATGCACAGATCACGTGACAAATCATGAACTGATCACATAGCTATCATGAAATGATCACCTGGCTGATCATGCACTGATCATGTGGCTGATCATGCACTGATACCGTGACTGAGCATGGACTGATCACATGACTATCATGTAGTGATCACGTGACTTAATGACTCTGATCATGTGACTGATCATGCGCTGATCATGTTTGCTATCATACACCGATCATTTGCCTCTGGAGGCAATAAACAAAGAGCTGAGTAGGCACGAATCAAACAGTCAGCAGGCAATAATCATGGAACTCAGCTGTGAGGAATCATGCTGCTCAGCTGGCAATAATCAAGCAGCTGAGCAGGCAGGAATTACGCAGCACAGCTGGCAATTGTCAAGCAGATGACAGGCAGGAATCATGCAGCTCAGCTGGCAATTGTCAACAGATGAGCAGACAGTAATCACGCAGCTCAGCAGGCCCAGATCACGTGACTGAGCATGCACTGTTCACGTGGCTGATCATACACTGATCACGAGATTGATCATGTACTGATCACTTGGATATCATGCACTGATCACTTGGCTGATCATACACTGATCACGTGCCTGGTCATTCACAGATAACATGACTGATCATGCACTGAACACGTGATTGATCATGCACTGATCACGTGGCTATCATGCACTACTCACGTGGCTGACCATGCAAAGATCATGTAGCTACCATGTACCGGTCAGGTGACTGATCATACACCCATTAGGTGAGGGATCATGCACAGATCACGTGACAAATCATGAACTGATCACATAGCTATCATGAACTGATCACCTGTCTGATCATGCACTGATCACGTGGCTGATCATGCACTGATACCGTGACTGAGCATGGACTGATCACATGACTATCATGTAGTGATCACGTGACTTAATTTCTCTGATCAAGTGACTGATCATGCGCTGATCATGTTTGCTATCATACACCGATCATTTGCCTCTGGAGGCAATAAACAAAGAGCTGAGTAGGCACGAATCAAACAGTCAGCAGGCAATAATCATGGAACTCAGGTGTGAGGAATCATGCTGCTCAGCTGGCAATAATCAAGCAGCTGAGCAGGCAGGAATAGTGCAGCACAGCTGGCCATTGTCAAGCAGATGAGCAGACAGAAATCACGCAGCTCAGCAGGCTCTTATCACGTGACTGAGCATGCACTGTTCACGTGGCTGATCAAACACGGATCACGTGATTGATCATGCACTGATCACGTGGCTGATCATGCACTGATCTCGTGTCTGATCATCCACTGATCACGTGGCTATCATGCACTGCTCACGTGGCTGATCATGCATGATCACGTAGCAACCATATACTGTAACGTGACTGATCATGCAAAGATCACGTCAATGATCATGCACTGTTCTCGTGACTGATCATGCACTGACCACGTGGCTATCATGCTCTGCTCACGTGGCTGATCATGCAACGATCACGTAGCAACCATGTACTGGTCACGTGACTGATCATGCACTGATCACCTAATTGATCCTGCACTAATGACGTGGCTCATCATGCACTGATCACGTGGCTGATCACACATGTATCACGTGACTGATCATGCACTGAACACGTGGCTCTCATGCACTGATCACGTGGCTGATCATGCACTGATCACGTGGATATCCTGCACTGATCACGTGGCTGATCACACACGTATCACATGAAAGAGTATGCACTGAACACGTGGCTGATCATGCACTGATCACGTGGCTATCATGCACTGATCACGTGGCTGATCATGCACTGATCACGTAGCTACCATGCACTGATCACGTGACTGATCATGCACTGATCACGTGATTGATCATGCACTGATCACGTGGCTGATCATGCACTGATCACGTGGCTGATCATGCACTGATCACGTGACTGATCATGCACTGATCACGTGACTGATCATGCACTGATCACGTGGCTATCATGCACTGATCACGTGGCTGATCATGCACTGATCACGTGACTGATCATGCACTGATCACGTGGCTGATCATGCACTGATCACGTGACTGATCATGCACTGATCACGTGACTGATCATGCACTGATCACGTGGCTATCATGCACTGATCACGTGGCTGATCATGCATGATCACGCAGCTACCATGTACTGATCACATGACTGATCATGCACTGATCACGTGACTGATCATGCACTGATCACGTGGCTATCATGCACTGATCACGTGGCTGATCATGCACTGATCACGTAGCTACCATGCACTGGTCACGTGACTGATCATGCACTGATCACGTGACTGATCATGCACTGATCACGTGGCTATCATGCACTGATCACGTGACTGATCATGCACTGATCACGTCTATATCATGCACTGATCACATGACTGATCATGCACTGATCACGTGGCTGATCATGCACTGATCACGTGGCTGATCATGCACTGATCACGTGGCTGATCATGCACTGATCACGTGACTGATCATGCACTGATCACGTGGCACTCATGCACTGATCACGTGGCTGATCATACACTGCTCACGTGACTCATGCACTGATCACGTGGCTATCATGCACTGATCACGTGGCTGTCATGCAATGATCACGTAGCTACCATGCACTGGTCACGTGACTGATCATGCACTGATCACGTGGCTGATCATGCACTGATCACGTGACTGATCATGCACTGATCACGTGACTGATCATGCACTGATCACGTGGCTGATCACACATGATCACGTGACTGATCATGCACTGATCACGTGGCTATCATGCACTGATCACGTGGCTGTCATGCACTGATCACGTGGATATCATGCACTGATCACGTGGCTGATCACACACTGATCACGTGACTGATCATGCACTGATCACGTGGCTATCATGCACTGATCACGTGGCTATCATGCACTGATCACGTGGCTGATCATGCAATGATCACGTAGCTACCATGTACTGATCACGTGACTGATCATGCACTGATCACGTAATTGATCATGCACTGATCACGTGGCTGATCATGCACTGATCACGTGGCTGATCATGCACTGATCACGTAACTGATCATGCACTGATCACGTGACTGATCATGCACTGATCACGTGGCTATCATGCACTGATCACGTGGCTGATCATGCACTGATCACGTGCCTGATCATGCACTGATCACGTGACTGATCATGCACTGATCACGTGACTGATCATGCACTGATCACGTGACTGATCATGCACTGATCACGTGGCTATCATGCACTGCTCACGTGGCTGATCATGCATGATCACGCAGCTACCATGTACTGGTCACATGACTGATCATGCACTGATCACGTGACTGATCATGCACTGATCACGTGGCTATCATGCACTACTCACGTGGCTGATCATGCAATGATCATGTAGCTACCATGTACAGGTCACGTGAATGATCATACACCCATCAGGTGACTGATCATGCACTGATCACGTGGCTATCATGCACTGATCACGTGACTGATCATGCACTGATCACGTCTATATCATGCACTGATCACATGACTGCCCATGCACTGATCACGTGGATGATCATACACTAATCATGTGACAGATCATGCACTGATCACGTGGCTGATCATGCACTGATACCGTGACTGAGCATGGACTGATCACATGACTATCATGTAGTGATCACGTGACTTAATGGCGCTGATCATGTGACTGATCATGCGCTGATCATGTTTGCTATCATACACTGATCATGTGCCTCTGGAGGCAATAAACAAAGAGCTGAGTAGGCACGAATCAAACAGTCAGCAGGCAATAATCATGGAACTCAGCTGTGAGGAATCATGCTGCTCAGCTGGCAATAATCAAGCAGCTGAGCAGGCAGGAATTACGCAGCACAGCTGGCAATTGTCAAGCAGATGACAGGCAGGAATCGTGCAGCTCAGCTGGCAATTGTCAAGCAGATGAGCAGACAGTAATCACGCAGCTCAGCAGGCCCTGATCACGTGACTGAGCATGCACTGTTCACGTGGCTGATCATACACTGATCACGTAACTGATCATGCACTGATCACGTGGCTATCATGCACTGATCACGTGGCTGATCATGCACTGATCACGTGGCTGATCACACACTGTCACGTGACATATCATGCACTGATCACGTGGCACTCATGCACTGATCACGTGGCTGATCATACACTGATCACGTAATGATCATGCACACATCACGTGGCTATCATGCACTGCTCACGTGGCTGTCATGGAATGATCACGTAGCTACCATATACTGATCACGTGACTGATCATGCACTGATCACGTAAATGATCATGCACTGTCACGTGACTGATCATGCACTGATCACGTGACTGATCATGCACTGATCACGTGGCTATCATGCACTGATCACGTGGCTGATCATGCAACGATCACGTAGCAATCATGTACTGATCACGTGACTGATCATGCACTGATCACGTAATTGATCATGCACTGATCACGTGGCTCATCATGCACTGATCACGTGGCTGATCACACACGTATCACGTGACTGATCATGCACTGATCACGTGGCTATCATGCACTGATCACGTGGCTATCATGCACTGATCACGTGGCTGATCATGCAATGATCATGTAGCTACCATGTACTGGTCACGTGACTGATCATGCACTGATCACGTAACTGATCATGCACTGATCACGTGGCTGATCATGCACTGATCACGTGGCTGATCATGCACTGATCACGTGACTGATCATGCACTGATCACGTGGCTGATCATGCACTGATCACGTGGCTGATCATGCACTGATCACGTAACTGATCATGCACTGATCACGTGGCTGATCATGCACTGATCACGTGACTGATCATGGACTGATCACATGACTATCATGTAGTGATCACGTGACTTAATGGCGCTGATCATGTGACTGATCATGCGCTGATCATGTTTGCTATCATACACTGATCATGTGCCTCTGGAGGCAATAAACAAAGAGCTGAGTAGGCACGAATCAAACAGTCAGCAGGCAATAATCATGGAACTCAGCTGTGAGGAATCATGCTGCTCAGCTGGCAATAATCAAGCAGCTGAGCAGGCAGGAATTACGCAGCACAGCTGGCAATTGTCAAGCAGATGACAGGCAGGAATCGTGCAGCTCAGCTGGCAATTGTCAAGCAGATGAGCAGACAGTAATCACGCAGCTCAGCAGGCCCTGATCACGTGACTGAGCATGCACTGTTCACGTGGCTGATCATACACTGATCACGTGATTGATCATGCACTGATCACTTGGATATCATGCACTGATCACGTGGCTGATCATACACTGTTCACGTGTCTGAGCATGCACTGCTCACGTGGCTGATCATACACTGCTCATGTAACTGATCATGCACTGATCACGTGGCTATCATGTACTGATCACGTGGCTGAACATGCACTGTTCACGTGGCTTATCACACACCTGTCACGTGACATATCATGCACTGATCACGTGACACTCATGAACTGATGACGTGGCTGATCATACTCTGCTCACGAAACTCATCATGCACACATCACGTTTCTATCATGCACTGCTCACGTGGCTCGTCATGGAATGATCACGTAGCTACCCTATACTGGTCACGTGACTGATCATGCACAGATTACCTAAATGATCACACACTGTTCACGTGACTGATCATGTATTGATCATGTGACTGATCATGAACTGATCACGTGGCTGATCATGCACTGATCACGTAATTGATCATGCACTTATCATTTGGCTGATCATGCACTGATCATGTGGCTGATCATACACTGATCACGTGACTGATCATGCACTGATCACGTGAATGATCATGCACTGATCACGTGGCTATCATGCACTGATCACTTGACTGGTCATACACTGATCACATGACTGATCATGCACTGTTCACGTGACTGATCATGTACTGATCACGTGACTGATCATGAACTGATCACGTAATTGACCATGCACTCATCACGTGGCTGATCATGCAATGATCACATGACTGACCATGCACTGATCACGTGATGGATCCTAAACTGATCAGTTGGCTATCATGCACTTATTACTTGGCTGATCATACACTGATCACGTGACTGATAATGCACTGATCATCTGGCTATCGTGCACTCATTACCTGGCTATCGTGCACTGATCACGTGGTTGATCATACACTGTTCACGTGTCTGACCATGCCCTGATCACGTGGCTGATCATACACTGCTCACGTAACTGATCATGCACTGATCACGTGTCTCTCATGCACTGATCACGTGCCTGATCATCCACTGATCACGTAACTGATAATGCACTGATCACCTCACTGATCATGCACTGATCACGTGGCTATCATGCACTGCTCGCGTGGCTGATCATGCACTGATCACGTCGCTGATCATACACTGACCACCTGCCTGGTCATGCACAGATCACGAGACAAATCATGAACTGATCACATAGCTATCATGAAATGATCACCTGGCTGATCATGCACTGATCACGTGGCTGATCATGCACTGATACTGTGACTGAGCATGGACTGATCACATGACTATCATGTAGTGATCACGTGACTTAATGGCTCTGATCATGTGACTGATCATGCGCTGATCATGTTTGCTATCATACACTGATCATTTGCCTCTGGAGGCAATAAACAAAGAGCTGAGTAGGCACGAATCAAACAGTCAGCAGGCAATAATCATGGAACTCAGGTGTGAGGAATCATGCTGCTCAGCTGGCAATAATCAAGCAGCTCAGCAGGCAGGAATTACGCAGCACAGCTGGCAATTGTCAAGCAGATGACAGGCATGAATCATGCAGCTCAGCTGGCAATTGTCAAGCAGATGAGCAGACAGTAATCACGCAGCTCAGCAGGCCCTGATCACGTGACTGAGCACGCACTATTCACGTGGCTGATCATACACTGATCACGTGATGATCATGCACTGATCACTTGGATATCATGCACTGATCACGTGGTAGATCATACACTGTTCACGTGTCTGACCATGCACTGATCACGTGGCTGATCATACACTGCTCAAGTAACTGATCATGCACTGATCACGTGGCTGAACATGCACTGTTCACGTGGCTGATCACACACCTGTCACGTGACATATCATGCACTGATCACGTGGCACTCATGCACTGAATACGTGGCTGATCATACTCTGCTCATGTTACGGATCATGCACACATCACGTGGCTATCATGCACTGCTCACGTGGCTCGTCATGGAATGATCACGTAGCAACCATGTACTGGTCACGTGACTGATCATGCACTGATCACGTAATTGATCCTGCACTGATCACGTGGCTCATCATGCACTGATCACGTGGCTGATCCCACACGTATCACGTGACTGATCATGTATTGAACACATAAATAATCATGAAGTGATCACGTGGCTATCCTGCACTGATCACGTGGATAACATGCACTGATCACGTGGCTGATCACACACGTATCACGTGACTGATCATGCACTGATCACGTGGCTATCATGCACTGATCACGTGGCTATCATGCACTGATCACGTGGCTGATCATGCAATGATCACGTAGCTACCATGCTCTGGTCACGTGACTGATCATGCACTGATCACGTGACTGATCATGCACTGATCACGTGACTGATCATGCACAGATCACGTGGCTGAACATGCACTGTTCACGTGGCTTACCACACACCTGTCACGTGACTGATCATGCACTGATCACGTGGCTGAACATGCACTGTTCACGTGGCTTACCACACACCTGTCACGTGACTGATCATGCACTGATCACGTGGCACTCCTGCACTGCTCACGTGGCTGATCATGCAATGATCACGCAGCTACCATGTACTGGTCACGTGACTGATCATGCACTGATCAGGTAATTGATCATGCACTGATCACTTGGCTTATCATGCATTGATCATGTGACTGATCATGTGCTGATCATGTTTGGTGTCACACACTGATCATGTGCCTCTGGAGGCAATGAACATAGAGCTGAGTAGGCAGGAATCAGTCAGCAGGCTATAATCATGGAACTCACCTCTGAGAAATCATGCTGCTCAGCTGGTAATAATCAAGTAGATGAGCAGGCAGGAATTACGCAGCACAGGTGGCAATAGTCAAGGAGATGACAGGCAGGAATCGTGCAGCTCAGCTGGCAATTGTCAAGCAGATGAGCAGACAGTAATCACGCAGCTCAGCAGGCCCTGATCACGTGACTGAGCATGCACTGTTCACGTGGCTGATCACACACCTATCACGTGACTGATCATGCACTGATCATGTGACTGATCATGCACAGATCACGTGGCTATCATGCACTGATCACTTGGCTAGACATACACTGATCACGTTCCTGGTCATGCACTAATCACGTGGCTGATCATGCACTGATCACGTGACTGATCATGCACTGATCTCGTGTCTGATCATGCACTGATCAGGTGGCTATCATGCACTGCTCACGTGGCTGATCATACACTGTTCACGAAACTTATCATGCAATGATCACGTGGATATCATGCACTGATCACGTGGCTGAACATGCACTGTTCACGTGGCTTATCACACACCTGTCACGTGACTGATCATGCACTGATCACGTGGCACTCATGCACTGATCACGTGGCTGATCATATTCTGCTCACGTAACTGATCATGCACACATCAGGTGGCTATCATGCACTTCTCACCTGGCTGGTCATGCAATGTTCACGTAGCTACCATATACTGGTCACGTGACTGATCATGCACAGATCACGTAAATGATCATGCACTGTTCACGTGACTGAACATGTACTGATCACGTGACTGATTATGCACTGATCACGTGGCTATCATGCACTGCTCGCGTGGCTGATCATGCAATGATCACGTAGCAACCATGTACTGGTCACGTGACTGATCATGCACTGATCATGTAATTAATCCTGCACTGATTACCTGACTCATCATGCACTGATCACGTGGCTGATCACACACGTATCACGTGACTGATCATGCACTGATCACGTGGTTATCATGCACTGATCACCTGGCTATCATTCACTGATCACGGGGATATCATGCACGGATCACGAGGCTGATCATGCACTGATCACGTGGCTATCATGCACTGATCACGTGTCTATCATGCACTGATCACGCGGCTGATCATGCAATGATCACATAGCTACCATGTACTGGTCACGTGACTGATCTTGCACTGATCACGTAATTGATCATACACTGATCACGTGGCTGATCAAGCACTGAACACGTGGCTATCATGCACTGCTAACGTGGCTGATCATGAAATGATCACGAAGCTACCATGTACTGGTCACGTGACTGATCATGCACTGATCATGTGGCTGATCATGCACTGATCACGTGACTGATCATGCACTGATCACGTGACTGATCATGCACTGATCACGTGGCTATAATGCACTGATCACTTGGCTGGCCATACACTGATCACGCAGCTACCATGTACTGGTCACGTGACTGATCATGCAGTGATGACGTAATTCATCTTGCACTGATCATGTGGCTGATCATGCACTGATCACTTGACTGATCATGCACTGATCACGTGACTTATCATGCACTGATCACGTGCCTATCATGCACTGATCACATGGCTGATCATACACTGATCACGTGCCTGGTCATGCACAGATTACCTGACTGATCATGCACTGATCACGTCACTAATCATGCACTGATCACGTGGCTATCATGCACTACTCACGTGGCTGATCATGCAATGATCATGTAGCTACCATGTACCGGTCAATTGACTGATCATACACCCATCAGGTGACTGATCATGCACTGATCACGTGGCTATCATGCACTGATCATGTGGCTGATCATACACTGATCACCTGCCTGGTCATGCACAGATCCCGTGACTAATCATGAACTGATCACGTAGCAATCATTCACTGATCACCTGGCTGATCATGCACTGATCACATGGCTATCATGCAATGATCACGTGGCTATCATGCACTGATCACGTGGCTGATCATGCACTGTTACCGTGAGTGAGCATGGACTATCATGAAGTGATCATGTGACTTAATGGCGCTGACCATGTGACTGATCATGCGCTGAGCATGTTTGCTATCATACACTGATCATGTGCCTCTGGAGGCAATAAACAAAGAGCTGAGTAGGCACGAATCAAACAGTCAGCAGGCAATAATCATGGAACTCAGGTGTGAGGAATCATGCTGCTCAGCTGGCAATAATCAAGCAGCTGAGCAGGCAGGAATTACACAGCACAGCTGGCAATTGTCAAGCAGATGACAGGCTGGAATCATGCACTGATCACGTGGCTAATCATACACTGTTCACGTGTCTGACCATGCACTGATCACGTGGCTGATCATACACTGCTCACGTAACTGATCATGCACTGATCACGTAATTGATCATTCACTGATCACGTGCCTGATCATGCAATGATCCCGTAGCTAGCATGTACTGGTCCCGTGAGTGATCATGCACTGATCACGTAATTGATCTTGCACTGAAAACGTGACTGATCATGCACTGATCACGTGACTGATCATGCACTGATTACATGGCTATCATGCACTGCTCACGTGGCTGATCATGCAGTGATCACGCAGCTACCATGTACTGGTCACATGGCTGATCATGCACTGATCACGTAATTGATCATGCACTGATCACCTGGCTTATCATGCATTCATCATGTGACTGATCATGTTTGGTGTCATACACTGATCATGTGCATCTGGAGGCAATGAACAAAGAGCTGCGTATGCAGGAATCAGTCAGCAGGCAATAATCATGGAACTCAGCTCTGAGAAATCATGCTGCTCAGCTGGAAATAATCAAGTAGATGAGCAGGCAGGAATTATGCAGCGCAGGTGGCAATTGTCAAGGAGATGACAGGCAGGAATCATACAGCTCAGCTGGCAATTGTCAAGCAGATGAGAAGACAGTAATCACGCAGCTCAGCAGGCATGATTACGTGACTGAGCATGCACTGTTCACGTCGCTGATCACACACCTATCACTTGAATGATCATGCACTGATCACGTGGCTCTCATGCACTGATCACGTGATTGCACATGCACTGATCACGTAATTGTATGCACTGCTCACCTTGCTATCATGCACTGATTACGTGGCTGATCATGCACTGATCACGTAGCTATCTTGCACTGATCACGTGGCTGATCATACACTCATCACGGGATTGATCGTGCACTGATTACGGCGCTATCATTCATTGACTACATGACTCCACATGCACTGATCACATGGATGATCATGCACTGATCACGTGACTGACCATGCACTGATCACGTGACTGATTATGCACTGATGACGTGGCTGATCATGCACTGATCACGTGGCTATCATGCACTGCTCACGTGGCTGATCATGCAATGATAACGTAGCTACCATGTACTGGTCACGTGACTGATCATTCTCTGATCACGTAAATGATCATGCACTGGGCATGTGGCTGATCATGCATTGATCACGTGACTGATCATGCACTGATCACGTGACTGATCATGCATTGATCACGTGACTTATCATGCACTGATCACGTGGCTATCATGCACTGATACCGTGACTGAGCATGGACTGATCACATGACTATCATGTAGTGATCACGTGACTTAATGGCGCTGATCATGTGACTGATCATGCGCTGATCATGTTTGCTATCATACACTGATCATGTGTCTCTGGAGGCAATAAACAAAGAGCTGAGTAGGCACAAATCAAACAGTCAGCAGGCAATAATCATGGAACTCAGCTGTGAGGAATCATGCTGCTCAGCTGGCAATAATCAAGCAGCTGAGTAGGCAGGAATTACGCAGCACAGCTGGCAATTGTCAAGCAGATGACAGGCAGGAATCGTGCAGCTCAGCTGGCAATTGTCAAGCAGATGAGCAGACAGGAATCACGAAGCACAGCAGGCCCTGATCACGTGACTGAGCATGCACTGTTCACGTGGCTGATCGTACACTAATCACGTGATTGATCATCCACTGATCACTTGGATATCATGCAGTGATCACGTGGCTGATCATACACTGATCACATGACTGCCCATGCACTGATCACGTGACTAATCATCCACTGAACAGTTGGCTATCATGCACTGATTACTTGGCTGATCATACACTGATCACAACACTGATAATGCATTGATCATCTGGCTATCATGAACTCATTACCTGGCTATCGTGCACTGATCTCGTGGTTGATCATACACTGATCACGAGACTGATCATGCACTGATCTCGTCTATATCATGCACTGATCACGTGGATGATCATATACTGATCATGTGACAGATCATGCAGTGATCACGTGGGTATCATGCACTGATCAAGTGGCTGATCATACTCTGCTCCCGAAACTGATCATGCACTGATCACGTGGCTATCATGCACTGCTCACGTGGCTGATCATGCAATGATCACGTAGCTACCATGTACTGGTCACGTGACTGATCATGCAATGATCACATAATTGATCATGCACTGATCATGTGGCTGATCATGCACTGATCACGTGGCTGATCATACACTGATCACGTGACTGATCGTGAACTGATCACGTGACTGATCATGCACTGATCACGTGGCTATCATGCACTGATCACTTGGCTGGTCATACACTGAACACGTGCCTGGTCATGCACTGATCACGTGGCTACCTTGCACAGATCACGTGGATATCATGCACTGACAACGTGGCTGATTACACACGTATCTCGTGACTTATCATGCACTGATCACGTGGCTATCGTGCACTGATCACGTGGCTATCTTGCACTGATCACGTGGCTGATCATGCAATGATCACGTAGCTACCATGTACTGGTCACGTGACTGATCATGCACTGATCACGTAATTGATCATGCTCTGATAACGTGGCTGATCTTGCACTGATCACGTGACCGATCATGCACTGATCATGTGACTGATCATTCACTGATCACGTGGCTATCATGCACTGCTCACGTGGCTATCATGCACTGATCACGTGGCTATCATGCAATGATCACTTGGCTGATCATGCACTGATCACGTGACTGATAATGCACTGATCATGTGACTGATCATGCACTGATCATGTTTGCTCTCATACACTGATTATGTGCCTCTGGAGGCAATAAACAAAGAGCTGAGTAGGCACGAATCAAACAGTCATCAGGCAATAATCATGGGACTCTGCTGTGAGGAATCATGCTGCTCAGCTGGCAATAATCAAGCAGCTGAGCAGGCAGGAATTACGCAGCACAGCTGGCAATTGTCAAGCAGATGACAGGCAGGAATCGTGCAGCTCTGCTGGCAATTGTCAAGCAGATGAGCAGACAGTAATCACGCAGCTAAGCAGGCCCTGATCACGTGACTGAGCATGCACTGTTCACGTGGCTTATCAAACACTGATCACGTGATTGATCATGCACTGATCACTTGGATATAATGCACTGATCATGTGGCTGATAATACACTGTTCACGTGTCTGACCATGCACTGATCAGGTGGCTGATCATACACTGTTCACGTAACTGATCATGCATTGATCACGTGGCTATCATGCACTGATCACGTGGCTGAACATGCACTGTTCACGTGGCTGATCACAAACCTGTCACGTGACTGATCATGCAGTGATCACGTGGCAATCATGCACTGATCACGTGGGTGATCATACTCTGCTCACATAACTGATCATGCACACATCACGTGGCTATCATGCACTGCTCACGTGGTTGGTCATGCAATGATCACTAGCTACCATACAATGGTCACGTGATTCATCATGCACAGATCACGTAAATGATCATGCACTGTTCACGTGACTGATCATGTACTGATCACGGGAGTCATCATGCACTGATCACGTGACTGATCATCCACTGAACAGTTGGCTATCATGCACTGATTACTTGTCTGATCATACACTGATCACGAGACTGATCATGCACTGATCATGTCTATATCATGCACTGAACACATGACTGCCCATGCACTGAACACGTGGATGATCATACACTGTTCACGTGTCTGATCATGCACTGATCACGTGGCTGCTCATACACTGCTCAGGTAGCTTATCATGCAGTGATCACATGTCTATCATGAAGTGCTCACGTGGCTGATCCTGCAATGATCACGTAGCTAACATGTACTGGTCACGTGACTGATCATGCAATGGTAAAGTAATTGATCATGCACTGATCACGTGGCTGATCACACACGTATCACGTGACTGATCATGCACTAATCACGTGGCTATCATTCACTGATCACGTGGCTATCATGCACTGATCTCGTGGCTGATCATGCAATGATCACGTAGCTACCATGTACTGGTAACGTGACTGATTATGCACTGATCACGTGGCTATCATGCACTGCTCACGTGGCTGATCTTGCAATGATCACGTAGCAACCATTTACTGCTCAAGTGACTGATCATGCACGGATCACGTAATTGATCCTGCACTCATCACGTGGCTGATCACACATGTATTCCGTGCCTGATCATGCACTGATCACAAGGCTCTCATGCACTGATCACGTGGCTATCATGCACTGATCACGTGACTGATCACACACGTATCACGTGATTGATCATGTACTGATATCGTGGCTCTCATGCACTGATCACGTGGCTATCATGCACTGATATCATGCACTGATCACGTGGCTGATCACACACGTATCACGTGACTGATCATGCACTGATCAGGTGACTATCATGCACTGATAACGTGGCTATCATGCACTGATCACGTGGCTGATCATGCAATGCTCACGTAGCTACCATGACTGGTCATGTGACTGATCATGCACTGATCACGTAATTGATCCTGCACTGATCACGTGGCTCACCACGCACTGATCACCTGGCTGATCACACACGTATCACGTGACTGATCATGTACAGATCACGTGACTAATCAGGAAGTGATCACGTGATGATCGTGTACTGATCACGTGGATATCACGAACTGATCACGTGGCTGAAACACACGTATCACGTGACTGATCATGCACTGATCACGTGTCTATCATGCACTGATCACGTGGCAATCATGCACTGATCACGTGGCTGATCTTGCAATGATCACGAAATTGATCATGCACTGATCACGTGGCGGATCATGCACTGATCACGTGACTGATCATGCACTGATCACGTGACGGATCATGCACTGATCATGTGACTGATCATGCACTGATCACGTAGCTATCTTGCACTGATGACGTGACTGCGCATGCACTGATGACGTGGCTGATCAGGCACTGATCACATGGCTCATCATGCACTGATCACGTGTTTATCAGGCAATGATCAGTGGCTGACAGGCGCTGATCATGGGACTGGGCACGCACTGATCACGTGGCTATCATGTACTGCTCACGTGACTGCGCATGCACTGATGACGTGGCTGTTCGGGCACTGATCACGTGTTTATCAGGCAGTGATCAGTGACTGACAGGCACTGATCAGGGGACTGTGCACGCACTGATCAGGTGGCTGATCAGGAACTGACCACCTGACCGCGCATGCAGTGATCACGTGGCTGGTCGTTCCCTGACCACGTGTTTATCATACGGTGATCACGTGACTGAGAGGCGCTGATCACGTGACTGTGCCGTCAGTGATCACGTGGCTGAGCAGGCACTGATATCGTGACGGAGCATGCACTGATCATGTGCCGGGAGCCGGGGAGGCATTCCACTCTGGACAAAGGTCATGAGGAAGGAGGCTCGGCATACGCACATGCGGGATTGAGCCTCAGGAGTCCACCCGGATATTCTCGAGCATCTCCCCCCTAAAAAAACCAGAGTCTGCCTACTGTATTGCTTTGTGCTCTCACCTCTGATTTCACTGGGGGCTGTCCCCCACCACCATCTCGCTCTCTCTGTCAAAGAGTTAACTTACAGCTCCAATTCATAAAGTTCCTTGTCATTCTTCCCTTTAACTTCCAGCTGAGTCTCCATCTGGAGCGCGGAACCCACCACGCTTACTAATTATGCCTGGGCTGCTAAGACCCACTCGAGAAGGTGTCTAGGGTGAGGCACCTTTCGCTATTCGAGAGGGCGCCTGCGGCCTACGTAAGTGGTGCAAACTTCTTGTCTTGAAGTTTGATTGGTCTTCCGCGTAAACCAAGCTACTCAGTCTCTTTTCTCCACCGAATTTTCTTACTGAGCTCTCCTCATACTATTATTCTTGACACCTCTGATTAGCATATAAATAGTCGCCTAGGCCATCTCTCCTTCGAATACCCTGGATCAGTTGGGGCTGGTCCCCGGCAGGTGGCGACCGAACAGGGACCTCAGGAGGCGATACACAAAGAGCTGAGCAGACACGAACCACGCAATCAGCAGGCAATAAGCATGGAGCTCAGCAGTGACGAATCATGCTGCTCAACTGGCAATAATCAAGCACGTGACCAGGCAGGAATCACGCAGCTCAGCTGGCAATTGTCAAGCAGATGAGCCGACAGGAATCACGCAGCTCAGATGGCAATTGTCATGCAGATGAGCCGGCAGGAATCACGCAGCTCAGCAGGCCCAGATCACGTGACTCTGCAGGCACTGATCACGTGGCTGATCAAGTACAGATCACGTGACTGAGCATGCACTGATCATGTGGTTATCATGCACTGATGACGTGACTGCGCATGCACTGATGACGTGGCTGATCAGGCACTGATCACATGGCTCATCACGCACTGATCACGTGTTTATCAGGCAATGATCAGGGGCTGACAGGCGCTGATCATGGGACTGGGCACGCACTGATCACGTGGCTATCACGCACTGACCACGTGACTGCGCATGCACTGATGACGTGGCTGTTCGGGCACTGATCACGTATTTATCTGGCAGTGATCAGTGACAGACAGGCGCTGATCAGGGGACTGTGCACGCACTGATCAGGTGGCTGATCAGGAACTGACCACCTGACCGCGCATGCAGTGATCACGTGGCTGGTCGTTCCCTGACCACGTGTTTATCATACGGTGATCACGTGACTGAGAGGCGCTGATCACGTGACTGTGCCGTCAGTGATCACGTGGCTGAGCAGGCACTGATATCGTGACGGAGCATGCACTGATCATGTGCCGGGAGCCGGGGAGGCATTCCACTCTGGACAAAGGTCATGAGGAAGGAGGCTCGGCATACGCAAATGCGGGATCGACCCTCAGGAGTCCACCCGGATATTCTCGAGCATCTCCCCCACAAAAAAACCGGAGTCTGCCTACTGTATTTCTTTGTGCTCTCACCTCTGATTTCACTGGGAGCTGTCCCCCACCACCATCTCGCTCTCTCTGTCAAAGAGTTAACTTACAGCTCCAATTCATAAAGTTCCTTGTCATTCTTCCCTTTAACTTCCAGCTGAGTCTCCATCTGGAGTGCGGAACCCACCACGCTTACTAATTATGCCTGGGCTGCTAAGACCCACTCGAGAAGGTGTCTAGGGTGAGGCACCTTTCGCTATTCGAGAGGGTGCCTGCGGCCTATTTAAGTGGTGCAAACTTCGTGTCTTGAAGTTTGATTGGTCTTCCGCGTAAACCAAGCTACTCAGTCTCTTTTCTCCACCGAATTTTCCTACTGAGCTCTCCTCATACTATTATTCTTGACATCTCTGATTAGCATATAAAGAGTCGCCTAGGCCATCTCTCCTTCGAATACCCTGGATCAGTTGGGGCTGGTCCCCGGCAGGTGGCAACCGAACAGGGACCTCAGGAGGCGATACTCAAAGAGCTGAGCAGATACGAACCATGCAATCAGCAGGCAATAAGCATGGAGCTCAGCAGTGACGAATCATGCTGCTCAACTGGCAATAATCAAGCACGTGACCAGGCAGGAATCACGCAGCTCAGCTGGCAATTGTAAAGCAGATGAGCCGACAGGAATCACGCAGCTCAGATGGCAATTGTCATGCAGATGAGCCGGCAGGAATCACGCAGCTCAGCAGGCCCTGATCACGTGACTCTGCAGGCACTGGTCACGTGGCTGATCAAGTCCAGATCACGTGACTGAGCATGCACTGATGACGTGGCTATCATGCACTGATGACGTGACTGCGCATGCACTGATGACGTGGCTGATCAGGCACTGATCACATGGCTCATCATGCACTGATCACGTGTTTATCAGGCCATGATCAGTGGCTGACAGGCGCTGATCATGGGACTGGGCACGCACTGATCACGTGGCTATCATGCCCTGATCACGTGACTGCGCATGCCCTGATGATGTGGCTTTTCCGGGAACTGATCACGTGTTTATCAGGCAGTGATCAGTGACTGACAGGCGCTGATCAGGGGACTGTGCACGCACTGATCAGGTGGCTGATCAGGAACTGACCACTTGACCGCGCATGCAGTGATCACGTGGCTGGTCGTTCACTGATCACGTGTTTATAATACGGTGATCACGTGGCTGAGCAGGCACTGATATCGTGACTGAGCATGCACTGATCATGTGCCGGGAGCCGGGGAGGCATTCCACTCTGGACAAAGGTCATGAGGAAGGAGGCTCGGCATACGCAAATGCGGGATCGAGCCTCAGGAGTCCACCCGGATATTCTCGAGCATCTCCCCCCAAAAAACCGGAGTCTGCCTACTGTATTGCTTTGTGCTCTCACCTCTGATTTCACTGGGGGCTGTCCCCCACCACCATCTCGCTCTCTCTGTCAAAGAGTTAACTTACAGCTCCAATTCATAAAGTTCCTTGTCATTCTTCCCTTTAACTTCCAGCTGAGTCTCCATCTGGAGCGCAGAACCCACCACGCTTATTAATTATGCCTGGGATGCTAAGACCCACTCGAGAAGGTGTCTAGGGTGAGGCACCTTTCGCTATTCGAGAGGGCGCCTGCGGCCTACGTAAGTGGTGCAAACTTCTTGTCTTGAAGTTTGATTGGTCTTCCGCGTAAACCAAGCTACTCAGTCTCTTTTCTCCACCGAATTTTCCTACTGAGCTCTCCTCATACTATTATTCTTGACATCTCTGATTAGCATATAAAGAGTCGCCTAGGCCATCTCTCCTTCGAATACCCTGGATCAGTTGGGGCTGGTCCCCGGCAGGTGGCGACCGAACAGGGACCTCAGGAGGCAATACTCAAAGAGCTGAGCAGACACGAACCACGCAATCAGCAGGCAATAAGCATGGAGCTCAGCAGTGACGAATCATGCTGCTCAACTGGCAATAATCAAGCACGTGACCAGGCAGGAATCACGCAGTTCAGCTGGCAATTGTCAAGCAGATGAGCCGACAGGAATCACGCAGCTCAACTGGCAATTGTCATGCAGATGAGCCGGCAGGAATCACGCAGCTCAGCAGGCCCTGATCACGTGACTCTGCAGGCCCTGATCACGTGGCTGATCAAGTTCAGATCACGTGACTGAGCATGCACTGATCACGTGGCTATCATGCACTGATGACGTGACTGCCCATGCACTGATGACGTGGCTGATCGGGCACTGATCACATGGCTCATCATGCACTGATCACGTGTTTATCAGGCAATGATCAGTGACTGACAGGCGCTGATCATGGGACTGTGCACGCACTGATCACGTGGCTATCATGCACTGATCACGTGACTGTGCATGCACTGATGACGTGGCTGTTTGTCAAGAATAATAGTATGAGGAGAGCTCAGTAGGAAAATTCGGTGGAGAAAAGAGACTGAGTAGCTTGGTTTACACGGAAGACCAATCAAACTTCAAGACAAGAAGCTCGAGAATATCCAGTTGGACTCCTGAGGCTCGATCCCGCATTTGCGTATGCCGAGCCTCCTTCCTCATGACCTTTGTCCAGAGTGGAATGCCTCCCCGGCTCCCGGCACATGATCAGTGCATGCTCAGTCACGATATCAGTGCCTGCTCAGCCACGTGATCACTGACGGCACAGTCACGTGATCAGCGCCTCTCAGTCACGTGATCACCGTATGATAAACACGTGATCAGTGAACGACCAGCCACGTGATCACTGCATGCCTGGTCAGGTGGTCAGTTCCTGACCAGCCACCTGATCAGTGCGTGCACAGTCCCCTGATCAGCGCCTGTCAGTCACTGATCACTGCCTGATAAACACGTGATCAGTGCCCGAACAGCCACGTCATCAGTGCATGCGCAGTCACGTGATCAGTGCATGATAGCCACGTGATCAGTGCGTGCACAGTCCCATGATCAGCGCCTGTCAGTCACTGATCGTTGCCTGATAAACACGTGATGAGTACATGATGAGCCATGTGATCAGTGCCTGATCAGACACGTCATCAGTGCATGATAGCCACGTGATCAGTGCATGCTCAGTCACGTGATCTGGACTTGATCAGCCACGTGATCAGTGCCTGCAGAGTCATGTGATCAGGGCCTGCTGAGCTGCGTGATTCCTGCCGGCTCATCTGTATGACAATTGCCAGCTGAGCTGCGTGATTCCTGCCTGGTCACGTGCTTGATTATTGCCAGTTGAGCAGCATGATTCGTCACTGCTGAGCTCCATGCTTATTGCCTGCTGATTGCGTGGTTCGTGTCTGCTCAGCTCTTTGAGTATTGCCTCCTGAGGTCCCTGTTCGGTCGCCACCTGCCGGGGACCAGCCCCAACTGATCCAGGGTATTCGAAGGAGAGATGGCCTAGGCGACTCTTTATATGCTAATCAGAGATGTCAAGAATAATAGTATGAGGAGAGCTCAGTAGGAAAATTCGGTGGAGAAAAGAGACTGAGTAGCTTGGTTTATGCGGAAGACCAATCAAACTTCTAGACAAGAAGTTTGCACCCCTTACGTAGGCCGCAGGCGCCCTCTCGAATAGCGAAAGGTGCCTCACCCTAGACACCTTCTCGAGTGGGTCTTAGCAGCCCAGGCATAATTAGTAAGCGAGGTGGGTTCCTCGCTCCAGATGGAGACTCAGCTGGAAGTTAAAGGGAAGAATGACAAGGAGCTTTATGAATTGCAGCTGTAAGTTAACACTTTGAGAGAGAGAGCGAGATGGTGGTGGGGGACAGCCCCCAGTGAAATCAGAGGTGAGAGCACAAAGCAATACAGTAGGCAGACTCCGGTATTTTTGGGGGGGAGATGCTCGAGAATATCCGGGTGGACTCCTGAGTCTCGATCCCGCATGTGCGTATGCCGAGCCTCCTTCCTCATGACCTTTGTCCAGAGTGGAATGCCTCCCCGGCTCCCGGTACATGATCAGTGCATGCTCAGTCACGAAATCAGTGCCTGCTCAGCCACGTGATCACTGACGGCACAGTCACGTGATCAGCGCCTCTCAGTCACGTGATCACCGTATGATAAACACGTGATCAGTGAACGACCAGCCACGTGATCACTGCATGCGCGGTCAGGTGGTCAGTTCCTGATCAGCCACCTGATCAGTGCGTGCACAGTCCCCTGATCAGCGCCTGTCAGTCACTGATCACTGCCTGATAAACACGTGATCAGTGCCCGAACAGCCACGTCATCAGTGCATGCGCAGTCACGTGATCAGTGCATGATAGCCACGTGATCAGTGCGTGCACAGTCCCCTGATCAGCGCCTGTCAGTCACTGATCACTGCCTGATAAACACGTGATCAGTGCCCGAACAGCCACGTCATCAGTGCATGCGCAGTCACGTGATCAGTGCATGATAGCCACGTGATCAGTGCGTGCACAGTCCCATGATCAGCGCCTGTCAGTCACTGATCGTTGCCTGAAAAACACGTGATAAGTGCATGATGAGCCATGTGATCAGTGCCCGATCAGCCACGTCATCAGTGCATGCGCAGTCACGTCATCAGTGCATGATAGCCACGTGATCAGTGCATGCTCAGTCACGTGATCTGGACTTGATCAGCCACGTGATCAGTGCCTGCAGAGTCACGTGATCAGGGCCTGCTGAGCTGCGTGATTCCTGCCGGCTCATCTGCATGACAATTGCCAGCTGAGCTGCGTGATTCCTGCCTGGTCTCGTGCTTGATTATTGCCAGTTGAGCAGCATGATTCGTCACTGCTGAGCTCCATGCTTATTGCCTGCTGATTGCGTGGTTCGTGTCTGCTCAGCTCTTTGAGTATTGCCTCCTGAGGTCCCTGTTCGGTCGCCACCTGCCGGGGACCAGCCCCAACTGATCCAGGGTATTCGAAGGAGAGATGGCCTAGGCGACTATTTATATGCTAATCAGAGATGTCAAGAATAATAGTATGAGGAGAGCTCAGTAGGAAAATTCGGTGGAGAAAAGAGACTGAGTAGCTTGGTTTATGCGGAAGACCAATCAAACTTCAAGACAAGAAGTTTGCACCACTTACGTAGGCCGCAGGCGCCCTCTAGAATAGCGAAAGGTGCCTCACCCTAGACACCTTCTCGAGTGGGTCTTAGCAGCCCAGGCATAATTAGTAAGCGTGGTGGGTTCCGCGCTCCAGATGGAGCCTCAGCTGGAAGTTAAAGGGAAGAATGAGAAGGAACTTTATGAATTGGAGCTGTAAGTTAACTCTTTGACAGAGAGAGCGAGATGGTGGTGGGGCACAGCCCCCAGTGAAATCAGAGGTGAGAGCACAAAGCAATACAGTAGGCAGACTCCGGTTTTTCTGGGGGGGAGATGCTCGAGAATATCCGGGTGGACTCCTGAGGCTCGATCCCGCATTTGCGTATGCCGAGCCTCCTTCCTCATGACCTTTGTCCAGAGTGGAATGCCTCCCCGGCTCCCGGCACATGATCAGTGCATGCTCAGTCACGATATCAGTGCCTGCTCAGCCACGTGATCACTGACGGCACAGTCACGTGATCAGCGCCTCTCAGTCACGTGATCACCGTATGAGAAACACGTGATCAGTGAACGACCAGCCACGTGATCACTGCATGCCTGGTCAGGTGGTCAGTTCCTGATCAGCCACCTGATCAGTGCGTGCAGAGTCCCCTGATCAGCGCCTGTCAGTCACTGATCACTGCCTGATAAACACGTGATCAGTGCCCGAACAGCCACGTCATCAGTGCATGCGCAGTCACGTGATCAGTGCATGATAGCCACGTGATCAGTGCGTGCACAGTCCCCTGATCAGCGCCTGTCAGTCACTGATCATTGCCTGATAAACACGTGATCAGTGCATGATGAGCCATGTGATCAGTGCCCGATCAGCCACGTCATCAGTGCATGCGCAGTCACGTCATCAGTGCATGATAGCCACGTGATCAGTGCATGCTCAGTCACGTGATCTGGACTTGATCAGCCACGTGACCAGTGCCTGCAGAGTCACGTGATCACGGCCTGCTGAGCTGCGTGATTCCTGCCGGCTCATCTGCATGACAATTGCCATCTGAGCTGCGTGATTCCTGTCGGCTCATCTGCTTGACAATTGCCAGCTGAGCTGCGTGATTCCTGCCTGGTCACGTGCTTGATTATTGCCAGTTGAGCAGCATGATTCGTCACTGCTGAGCTCCATGCTTATTGCCTGCTGATTGCGTGGTTCGTGTCTGCTCAGCTCTTTGAGTATTGCCTCCTGAGGTCCCTGTTCGGTCGCCACCTGCCGGGGACCAGCCCCAACTGATCCAGGGTATTCGAAGGAGAGATGGCCTAGGCGACTCTTTATATGCTAATCAGAGATGTCAAGAATAATAGTATGAGGAGAGCTCAGTAGGAAAATTCGGTGGAGGAAAGAGACTGAGTAGCTTGGTTTACGCGGAAGACCAATCAAACTTCAAGACAAGAAGTTTGCACCACTTACGTAGGCCGCAGGCGTCCTCTCGAATAGCGAAAGGTGCCTCACCCTAGACACCTTCTCCAGTGGGTCTTAGCAGCCCAGGCATAATTGGTAAGCGTGGTGGGTTCCGCGCTTCAGATGGAGACTCAGCTGGAAGTTAAAGGGAAGAGTGACAAGGAAATTTATGAATTGGAGCTGTAAGTTAACTCTTTGACAGAGAGAGCGAGATGGTGGTGGGGGACAGCCCCCAGTGAAATCAGAGGTGAGAGCACAAAGCAATACAGTAGGCAGACTCCGGTTTTTCTGGGGGGGAGATGCTCGAGAATATCCGGGTGGACTCCTGAGGCTCGATCCCGCATTTGCGTATGCCGAGCCTCCTTCCTCATGACCTTTGTCCAGAGTGGAATGCCTCCCCGGCTCCCGGCACATGATCAGTGCATGCTCAGTCACGATATCAGTGCCTGCTCAGCCACGTGATCACTGACGGCACAGTCACGTGATCAGCGCCTCTCAGTCACGTGATCACCGTATGATAAACACGTGATCAGTGAACGACCAGCCACGTGATCACTGCATGCTCGGTCAGGTGGTCAGTTCCTGATCAGCCACCAGATCAGTGCGTGCACAGTCCCCTGATCAGCTCCTGTCAGTCACTGATCACTGCCTGATAAACACGTGATCAGTGCCCGAACAGCCACGTCATCAGTGCATGTGCAGTCACGTGATCAGTGCATGATAGCCATGTAATCAGTGCATGCACAGTCCCATGATCAGCGCCTGTCAGTCACTGATCGTTGCCTGATAAACAAGTGATCAGTGCATGATGAGCCATGTGATCAGTGCCCGATCAGCCAGGTCATCAGTACATGCGCAGTCACGTCATCAGTGCATGATAGCCACGTGATCAGTGCATGCTCAGTCACGTGATCTGGACTTGATCAGCCACGTGATCAGAGCCTGCAGAGTCACGTGATCAGGGCTTGCTGAGCTGCGTGATTCCTGCCGGCTCATCTGCATGACAATTGCCAGGTGAGCTGCGTGATTCCTGCCTGGTCACGTGCTTGATTATTGCCAGTTGAGCAGCATGATTCGTCACTGCTGAGCTCCATGCTTATTGCCTGCTGATTGCGTGGTTCGTGTCTGCTCAGCTCTTTGAGTATTGCCTCCTGAGGTCCCTGTTCGGTCGCCACCTGCCGGGGACCAGCCCCAACTGATCCAGGGTATTCGAAGGAGAGATGGCCTAGGCGACTCTTTATATGCTAATCAGAGATGTCAAGAATAATAGTATGAGGAGAGCTCAGTAGGAAAATTCGGTGGAGAAAAGAGACTGAGTAGCTTGGTTTACGCGGAAGACCAATCAAACTTCAAGACAAGAAGTTTGCACCCCTTACGTAGGCCGCAGGCGCCCTCTCGAATAGCTAAAAGTGCCTCACCCTAGACACCTTCTCCAGTGGGTCTTAGCAGCCCAGGCATAATTAGTAAGCGTGGTGGGTTCCGCGCTCCTGATGGAGACTCAGCTGAAATTTAAAGGGAAGAATGACAAGGAACTTTATGAATTGGAGCTGTAAGTTAACTCTTTGACAGAGAGAGCGAGATGGTGGTGGGGGACAGCCCCCAGTGAAATCAGAGGTGAGAGCACAAAGCAATACAGTAGGCAGACTCCGGTTTTTCTTGGGGGGAGATGCTCGAGAATATCCGGGTGGACTCCTGAGGCTCGATCCCGCATTTGCGAATGCCGAGCCTCCTTCCTCATGACCTTTGTCCAGAGTGGAATGCCTCCCCGGCTCCCGGCACATGATCAGTGCATGCTCAGTCACGATATCAGTGCCTGCTCAGCCACGTGATCACTGACGGCACAGTCACGTGATCAGCGCCTCTCAGTCACGTGATCACCGTATGATAAACACGTGATCAGTGAACGACCAGCCACGTGATCACTGCATGCGAGGTCAGGTGGTCAGTTCCTGATCAGCCACCTGATCAGTGCGTGCACAGTCCCCTGATCAGCGCCTGTCAGTCACTGATCACTGCCTGATAAACACGTGATCAGTGCCCGAACAGCCACGTCATCAGTGCATGCTCAGTCACGGGATCTGGACTTGATCAGCCACGTGACCAGTGCCTGCAGAGTCACGTGATCAGGGCCTGCTGAGCTGCGTGATTCCTGCCGGCTCATCTGCATGACAATTGCCATCTGAGCTGCGTGATTCCTGTCGGCTCATCTGCTTGACAATTGCCAGCTGAGCTGCGTGATTCCTGCCTGGTCACGTGCTTGATTATTGCCAGTTGAGCAGCATGATTCGTCACTGCTGAGCTCCATGCTTATTGCCTGCTGATTGCGTGGTTCGTGTCTGCTCAGCTCTTTGAGTATTGCCTCCTGAGGTCCCTGTTCGGTCGCCACCTGCCGGGGACCAGCCCCAACTGATCCAGGGTATTCGAAGGAGAGATGGCCTAGGCGACTCTTTATATGCTAATCAGAGATGTCAAGAATAATAGTATGAGGAGAGCTCAGTAGGAAAATTCGGTGGAGAAAAGAGACTGAGTAGCTTGGTTTACGCGGAAGACCAATCAAACTTCAAGACAAGAAGTTTGCACCACTTACGTAGGCCGCAGGCACCCTCTCGAATAGCGAAAGGTGCCTCACCCTAGACACCTTCTCGAGTGGGTCTTAGCAGCCCAGGCATAATTAGTAAGCGTGGGAGGTTCCGCGCTCCAGATGGAGACTCAGCTGGAAGTTAAAGGGAAGAATGACAAGGAACTTTATGAATTGGAGCTGTAAGTTAACTCTTTGACAGAGAGAGCGAGATGGTGGTGGGGGACAGCCCCCAGTGAAATCAGAGGTGAGAGCACAAAGCAATACAGTAGGCAGACTCCGGTTTTTCTGGGGGGGAGATGCTCGAGAATATCCGGGTGGACTCCTGAGGCTCGATCCCGCATTTGCGTATGCCGAGCCTCCTTCCTCATGACCTTTGTCCAGAGTGGAATGCCTCCCCGGCTCCCGGCACATGATCAGTGCATGCTCAGTCACGATATCCGTGCCTGCTCAGCCACGTGATCACTGACGGCACAGTCACGTGATCAGCGCCTCTCAGTCACGTGATCACCGTATGATAAACACGTGATCAGTGAACGACCAGCCACGTGATCACTGCATGCGCGGTCAGGTGGTCAGTTCCTGATCAGCCACCTGATCAGTGCGTGCACAGTCCCCTGATCAGCGCCTGTCAGTCACTGATCACTGCCTGATAAACACGTGATCAGTGCCCGAACAGCCACGTCATCAGTGCATGCGGGGTCAGGTGGTCAGTTCCTGATAGCCACCTGATCAGTGCGTGCACAGTCCCATGATCAGCGCCTGTCAGTCACTGATCATTGCCTGATAAACACGTGATCAGTGCATGATGAGCCATGTGATCAGTGCCCGATCAGCCACGTCATCAGTGCATGCGCAGTCACGTCATCAGTGCATGATAGCCACGTGATCAGTACATGCTCAGTCACGTGATCTGGACTTGATCAGCCACGTGATCAGAGCCTGCAGAGTCACGTGATCAGGGCTTGCTGAGCTGCGTGATTCCTGCCGGCTCATCTGCATGACAATTGCCAGGTGAGCTGCGTGATTCCTGCCTGGTCACGTGCTTGATTATTGCCAGTTGAGCAGCATGATTCGTCACTGCTGAGCTCCATGCTTATTGCCTGCTGATTGCGTGGTTCGTGTCTGCTCAGCTCTTTGAGTATTGCCTCCTGAGGTCCCTGTTCGGTCGCCACCTGCCGGGGACCAGCCCCAACTGATCCAGGGTATTCGAAGGAGAGATGGCCTAGGCGACTCTTTATATGCTAATCAGAGATGTCAAGAATAATAGTATAAGGAGAGCTCAGTAGGAAAATTCGGTGGAGGAAAGAGACTGAGTAGCTTGGTTTACGCGGAAGACCAATCAAACTTCAAGACAAGAAGTTTGCACCACTTACGTAGGCCGCAGGCGCCCTCTCGAATAGCGAAAGGTGCCTCACCCTAGACACCTTCTCCAGTGGGTCTTAGCAGCCCAGGCATAATTAGTAAGCGTGGTGGGTTCCGCGCTCCAGATGGAGACTCAGCTGGAAGTTAAAGGGAAGAATGACAAGGAAATTTATGAATTGGAGCTGTAAGTTAACTCTTTGACAGAGAGAGCGAGATGGTGGTGGGGGACAGCCCCCAGTGAAATCAGAGGTGAGAGCACAAAGCAATACAGTAGGCAGACTCCGGTTTTTTGGGGGGAGATGCTCGAGAATATCCGGGTGGACTCCTGAGGCTCGATCCCGCATTTGCGAATGCCGAGCCTCCTTCCTCATGACCTTTGTCCAGAGTGGAATGCCTCCCCGTCTCCCGGCACATGATCAGTGCATGCTCAGTCACGATATCAGTGCCTGCTCAGCCACGTGATCACTGACGGCACAGTCACGTGATCAGCGCCTCTCAGTCACGTGATCACCGTATGATAAACACGTGATCAGTGAACGACCAGCCACGTGATCACTGCATGCGAGGTCAGGTGGTCAGTTCCTGATCAGCCACCTGATCAGTGCGTGCTCAGTCCCCTGATCAGCGCCTGTCAGTCACTGATCACTGCCTGATAAACACGTGATCAGTGCCCGAACAGCCACGTCATCAGTGCATGCTCAGTCACGTGATCTGGACTTGATCAGCCACGTGACCAGTGCCTGCAGAGTCACGTGATCAGGGCCTGCTGAGCTGCGTGATTCCTGCCGGCTCATCTGCATGACAATTGCCATCTGAGCTGCGTGATTCCTGTCGGCTCATCTGCTTGACAATTGCCAGCTGAGCTGCGTGATTCCTGCCTGGTCACGTGCATGATTATTGCCAGTTGAGCAGCATGATTCGTCACTGCTGAGCTCCATGCTTATTGCCTGCTGATTGCGTGGTTCGTGTCTGCTCAGCTCTTTGAGTATTGCCTCCTGAGGTCCCTGTTCGGTCGCCACCTGCCGGGGACCAGCCCCAACTGATCCAGGGTATTCGAAGGAGAGATGGCCTAGGCGACTCTTTATATGCTAATCAGAGATGTCAAGAATAATAGTATGAGGAGAGCTCAGTAGGAAAATTCGGTGGAGAAAAGAGACTGAGTAGCTTGGTTTACGCGGAAGACCAATCAAACTTCAAGACAAGAAGTTTGCACGACTTACGTAGGCCGCAGGCACCCTCTCGAATAGCGAAAGGTGCCTCACCCTAGACACCTTCTCGAGTGGGTCTTAGCAGCCCAGGCATAATTAGTAAGCGTGGGGGGTTCCGCGCTCCAGATGGAGACTCAGCTGGAAGTTAAAGGGAAGAATGACAAGGAACTTTATGAATTGGAGCTGTAAGTTAACTCTTTGACAGAGAGAGCGAGATGGTGGTGGGGGACAGCCCCCAGTGAAATCAGAGGTGAGAGCACAAAGCAATACAGTAGGCAGACTCCGGTTTTTCTGGGGGGGAGATGCTCGAGAATATCCGGGTGGACTCCTGAGGCTCGATCCCGCATTTGCGTATTCCGAGCCTCCTTCCTCATGACCTTTGTCCAGAGTGGAATGCCTCCCCGGCTCCCGGCACATGATTAGTGCATGCTCAGTCACGATATCCGTGCCTGCTCAGCCACGTGATCACTGACGGCACAGTCACGTGATCAGCGCCTCTCAGTCACGTGATCACCGTATGATAAACACGTGATCAGTGAACGACCAGCCACGTGATCACTGCATGCGCGGTCAGGTGGTCAGTTCCTGATCAGCCACCTGATCAGTGCGTGCACAGTCCCCTGATCAGCGCCTGTCAGTCACTGATCACTGCCTGATAAACACGTGATCAGTGCCCGAACAGCCACGTCATCAGTGCATGCGCAGTCACGTGATCAGTGCATGATAGCCACGTGATCAGTGCGTGCACAGTCCCTGATCAGCGCCTGTCAGTCACTGATCACTGCCTGATAAACACGTGATCAGTGCCCGAACAGCCACATCATCAGTGCATGCGCAGTCACGTGATCAGTGCATGATAGCCACGTGATCAGTGCGTGCACAGTCCCATGATCAGCACCTGTCAGTCACTGATCATTGCCTGAAAAACACGTGATCAGTGCATGATGAGCCATGTGATCAGTGCCCGATCAGCCACGTCATCAGTGCATGCGCAGTCACGTCATCAGTGCATGATAGCCACGTGATCAGTGCATGCTCAGTCACGTGATCTGGACTTGATCAGCCACGTGACCAGTGCCTGCAGAGTCACGTGATCACGGCCTGCTGAGCTGCGTGATTCCTCCCGGCTCATCTGCATGACAATTGCCATCTGAGCTGCGTGATTCCTGTCGGCTCATCTGCTTGACAATTGCCAGCTGAGCTGCGTGATTCCTGCCTGGTCACGTGCTTGATTATTGCCAGTTGAGCAGCATGATTCGTCACTGCTGAGCTCCATGCTTATTGCCTGCTGATTGCGTGGTTTGTGTCTGCTCAGCTCTTTGAGTATTGCCTCCTGAGGTCCCTGTTCGGTCGCCACCTGCCGGGGACCAGCCCCAACTGATCCAGGGTATTCGAAGGAGAGATGGCCTAGGCGACTCTTTATATGCTAATCAGAGATGTCAAGAATAATAGTATGAGGAGAGCTCAGTAGGAAAATTCGGTGGAGGAAAGAGACTGAGTAGCTTGGTTTACGCGGAAGACCAATCAAACTTCAAGACAAGAAGTTTGCACCACTTACGTAGGCCGCAGGCGCCCTCTCGAATAGCGAAAGGTGCCTCACCCTAGACACCTTCTCGAGTGGGTCTTAGCAGCCCAGGCATAATTATTAAGCGTGGTGGGTTCCGCGCTCCAGATGGAGACTCAGCTGGAAGTTAAAGGGAAGAATGACAAGGAAATTTATGAATTGGAGCTGTAAGTTAACTCTTTGACAGAGAGAGCGAGATGGTGGTGGGGGACAGCCCCCAGTGAAATCAGAGGTGAGAGCACAAAGCAATACAGAAGGCAGACTCCGGTTTTTTGGGGGGAGATGCTCGAGAATATCCGGGTGGACTCCTGAGGCTCGATCCCGCATTTGCGTATGCCGAGCCTCCTTCCTCATGACCTTTGTCCAGAGTGGAATGCCTCCCCGGCTCCCGGCACATGATCAGTGCATGCTCAGTCACGATATCAGTGCCTGCTCAGCCACGTGATCACTGACGGCACAGTCACGTGATCAGGGCCTCTCAGTCACGTGATAACCGTATGATAAACACGTGATCAATGAACGACCAGCCACGTGATCACTGCATGCGAGGTCAGGTGGTCAGTTCCTGACCAGCCACCTGATCAGTGCGTGCACAGTCCCCTGATCAGCGCCTGTCAGTCACTGATCACTGCCTGATAAACACGTGATCAGTGCCCGAACAGCCACGTCATCAGTGCATGCGCAGTCACGTGATCAGTGCATGATAGCCACGTGATCAGTGCGTACACAGTCCCATGATCAGCGCCTGTCAGTCACTGATCATTGCCTGATAAACACGTGATCAGTGCATGATGAGCCATGTGATCAGTGCCTGATCAGCCACGTCATCAGTGCATGTGCAGTCACGTCATCAGTGCATGATAGCCACGTGATCAGTGCATGCTCAGTCACGTGATCAGGGCCTGCTGAGCTGCGTGATTCCTGCCGGCTCATCTGCATGACAATTGCCATCTGAGCTGCGTGATTCCTGTCGGCTCATCTGCTTGACAATTGCCAGCTGAGCTGCGTGATTCCTGCCTGGTCACGTGCTTGATTATTGCCAGTTGAGCAGCATGATTCGTCACTGCTGAGCTCCATGCTTATTGCCTGCTGATTGCGTGGTTCATGTCTGCTCAGCTCTTTGAGTATTGCCTCCTGAGGTCCCTGTTCGGTCGCCACCTGCCGGGGACCAGCCCCAACTGATCCAGGGTATTCGAAGGAGAGATGGCCTAGGCGACTCTTTATAAGCTAATCAGAGATGTCAAGAATAATAGTATGAGGAGAGCTCAGTAGGAAAATTTGGTGGAGAAAAGAGACTGAGTAGCTTGGTTTACGCGGAAGACCAATCAAACTTCAAGACAAGAAGTTTGCACCACTTACGTAGGCCGCAGGCGCCCTCTCGAATAGCGAAAGGTGCCTCACCCTAGACACCTTCTCGAGTGGGTCTTAGCAGCCCAGGCATAATTAGTAAGCGTGGTGGGTTCCGCGCTCAAGATGGAGACTCAGCTGGAAGTTAAAGGGAAGAATGACAAGGAACTTTATGAATAGGAGCTGTAAGTTAACTCTTTGACAGAGAGAGCGAGATGGTGGTGGGGGACAGCCCGCAGTGAAATCAGAGGTGAGAGCACAAAGCAATACAGTAGGCAGACTCCGGTTTTTTTGGGGGAGATGCTCGAGAATATCCGGGTGGACTCCTGAGGCTCGTTCCTGCATGTGCGTATGCCGAGCCTCCTTCCTCATGACCTTTGTCCAGAGTGGAATGCCTCCCCGTCTCCCGGCACATGATCAGTGCATGCTCAGTCACGATATCAGTGCCTGCTCAGCCACGTGATCACCGTATGATAAACACGTGATCAGTGAACGACCAGCCACGTGATCACTGCATGTGCGGTCAGGTGGTCAGTTCCTGATCAGCCACCTGATCAGTGCGTGCAGAGTCCCCTGATCAGCGCCTGTCAGTCACTGATCACTGCCTGATAAACACGTGATCAGTGCCCGAACAGCCACGTCATCAGTGCATGCGCAGTCACGTGATCAGTGCATGATAGCCACGTGATCAGTGCGTGCACAGTCCCATGATCAGCGCCTGTCAGTCACTGATCATTGCCTGATAAACACGTGATCAGTGCATGATGAGCCATGTGATCAGTGCCCGATCAGCCACGTCATCAGTGTATGCGCAGTCACGTCATCAGTGCATGATAGCCACGTGATCAGTGCATGCTCAGTCACGTGATCTGGACTTGATCAGCCACGTGATCAGAGCCTGCAGAGTCACGTGATCAGGGCTTGCTGAGCTGCGTGATTCCTGCCGGCTCATCTGCATGACAATTGCCAGGTGAGCTGCGTGATTCCTGCCTGGTCACGTGCTTGATTATTGCCAGTTGAGCAGCATGATTCGTCACTGCTGAGCTCCATGCTTATTGCCTGCTGATTGCGTGGTTCGTGTCTGCTCAGCTCTTTGAGTATTGCCTCCTGAGGTCCCTGTTCGGTCGCCACCTGCCGGGGACCAGCCCCAACTGATCCAGGGTATTCGAAGGAGAGATGGCCTAGGCGACTCTTTATATGCTAATCAGAGATGTCAAGAATAATAGTATAAGGAGAGCTCAGTAGGAAAATTCGGTGGAGAAAAGAGACTGAGTAGCTTGGTTTACGCGGAAGACCAATCAAACTTCAAGACAAGAAGTTTGCACCACTTACGTAGGCCGCAGGCGCCCTCTCGAATAGCGAAAGGTGCCTCACCCTAGACACCTTCTCCAGTGGGTCTTAGCAGCCCAGGCATAATTAGTAAGCGTGGTGGGTTCCGCGCTCCAGATGGAGACTCAGCTGGAAGTTAAAGGGAAGAATGACAAGGAACTTTATGAATTGGAGCTGTAAGTTAACTCTTTGACAGAGAGAGCGAGATGGTGGTGGGGGACAGCCCCGAGTGAAATCAGAGGTGAGAGCACAAAGCAATACAGTAGGCAGACTCCGGTTTTTTGGGGGGAGATGCTCGAGAATATCCGGGTGGACTCCTGAGGCTCGATCCCGCATTTGCGTATGCCGAGCCTCCTTCCTCATGACGTTTGTCCAGAGTGGAATGCCTCCCCGTCTCCCGGCACATGATCAGTGCATGCTCAGTCACGATATCCGTGCCTGCTCAGCCACGTGATCACTGACGGCACAGTCACGTGATCAGCGCCTCTCAGTCACGTGATCACCCTATGATAAACACGTGATCAGTGAACGACCAGCCACGTGATCACTGCATGCCCGGTCAGGTGGTCAGTTCCTGATCAGCCACCTGATCAGTGCGTGCAGAGTCCCCTGATCAGCGCCTGTCAGTCACTGATCACTGCCTGATAAACACGTGATCAGTGCCCGAACAGCCACGTCATCAGTGCATGCGCAGTCACGTGATCAGTGCATGATAGCCACGTGATCAGTGCGTGCACAGTCCCATGATCAGCACCTGTCAGTCACTGATCATTGCCTGATAAACACGTGATCAGTGCATGATGAGCCATGTGATCAGTGCCCGATCAGCCACGTCATCAGTGCATGCGCAGTCACGTCATCAGTGCATGATAGCCACGTGATCAGTCCATGCTCAGTCACGTGATCTGGACTTGATCAGCCACGTGACCAGTGCCTGCAGAGTCACGTGATCACGGCCTGCTGAGCTGCGTGATTCCTGCCGGCTCATCTGCATGACATTTGCCAGCTGAGCTGCGTGATTCCTGTCGGCTCATATGCTTGACAATTGCCAGCTGAGCTGCGTGATTCCTGCCTGGTCACGTGCTTGATTATTGCCAGTTGAGCAGCATGATTCGTCACTGCTGAGCTCCATGCTTATTGCCTGCTGATTGCGTGGTTCGTGTCTGCTCAGCTCTTTGAGTATTGCCTCCTGAGGTCCCTGTTCGGTCGCCACCTGCCGGGGACCAGCCCCAACTGATCCAGGGTATTCGAAGGAGAGATGGCCTAGGCGACTCTTTATATGCTAATCAGAGATGTCAAGAATAATAGTATGAGGAGAGCTCAGTAGGAAAATTCGGTGGAGGAAAGAGACTGAGTAGCTTGGTTTACGCGGAAGACCAATCAAACTTCAAGACAAGAAGTTTGCACCACTTACGTAGGCCGCAGGCGCCCTCTCGAATAGCGAAAGGTGCCTCACCCTAGACACCTTCTCGAGTGGGTCTTAGCAGCCCAGGCATAATTAGTAAGCGTGGTGTGTTCCGCGCTCCAGATGGAGACTCAGCTGGAAGTTAAAGGGAAGAATGACAAGGAACTTTATGAATTGGAGCTGTAAGTTAACTCTTTGACAGAGAGAGCGAGATGGTGGTGGGGGACAGCCCGCAGTGAAATCAGAGGTGAGAGCACAAAGCAATACAGTAGGCAGACTCCGGTTTTTTTGGGGGAGATGCTCGAGAATATCCGGGTTGACTCCTGAGGCTCGTTCCTGCATGTGCGTATGCCGAGCCTCCTTCCTCATGAACTTTGTCCAGAGTGGAATGCCTCCCCGGCTCCCGGCACATGATCAGTGCATGCTCAGTCACGATATCAGTGCCTGCTCAGCCACGTGATCACCGTATGATAAACACGTGATCAGTGAACGACCAGCCACGTGATCACTGCATGTGCGGTCAGATGGTCAGTTCCTGATCAGCCACCTGATCAGTGCGTGCACAGTCCCCTGATCAGCGCCTGTCAGTCACTGATCACTGCCTGATAAACACGTGATCAGTGCCCGAACAGCCACGTCATCAGTGCATGCGCAGTCACGTGATCAGTGCATGATAGCCACGTGATCAGTGCGTGCACAGTCCCATGATCAGCGCCTGTCAGTTACTGATCATTGCCTGATAAACACGTGATCAGTGCATGATGAGCCATGTGATCAGTGCCCGATCAGCCACGTCATCAGTGTATGCGCAGTCACGTCATCAGTGCATGATAGCCACGTGATCAGTGCATGCTCAGTCACGTGATCTGGACTTGATCAGCCACGTGATCAGAGCCTGCAGAGTCACGTGATCAGGGCCTGCTGAGCTGCGTGATTCCTGCCGGCTCATCTGCTTGACAATTGCCAGCTGAGCTGCGTGATTCCTGCCTGGTCACGTGCTTGATTATTGCCAGTTGAGCAGCATGATTCGTCACTGCTGAGCTCCATGCTTATTGCCTGCTGATTGCGTGGTTCGTGTCTGCTCAGCTCTTTGAGTATTGCCTCCTGAGGTCCCTGTTCGGTCGCCACCTGCCGGGGACCAGCCCCAACTGATCCAGGGTATTCGAAGGAGAGATGGCCTAGGCGACTATTTATATGCTAATCAGAGATGTCAAGAATAATAGTATAAGGAGAGCTCAGTAGGAAAATTCGGTGGAGGAAAGAGACTGAGTAGCTTGGTTTACGCGGAAGACCAATCAAACTTCAAGACAAGAAGTTTGCACCACTTACGTAGGCCGCAGGCGCCCTCTCGAATAGCGAAAGGTGCCTCACCCTAGACACCTTCTCCAGTGGGTCTTAGCAGCCCAGGCATAATTAGTAAGCGTGGTGGGTTCCGCGCTCCAGATGGAGACTCAGCTGGAAGTTAAAGGGAAGAATGACAAGGAAATTTATGAATTGGAGCTGTAAGTTAACTCTTTGACAGAGAGAGCGAGATGGTGGTGGGGGACAGCCCCCAGTGAAATCAGAGGTGAGAGCACAAAGCAATACAGTAGGCAGACTCCGGTTTTTTTGGGGGAGATGCTCGAGAATATCCGGGTGGACTCCTGAGGCTCGATCCCGCATTTGCGTATGCCGAGCCTCCTTCCTCATGACCTTTGTCCAGAGTGGAATGCCTCCCCGGCTCCCGGCACATGATCAGTGCATGCTCAGTCACGATATCAGTGCCTGCTCAGCCACGTGATCACTGACGGCACAGTCACGTGATCAGCGCCTCTCAGTCACGTGATCACCGTATGATAAACACGTGATCAGTGAACGACCAGCCACGTGATCACTGCATGCGTGGTCAGGTGGTCAGTTACTGATCAGCCACCTGATCAGTGCGTGCACAGTCCCCTGATCAGCGCCTGTCAGTCACTGATCACTGCCTGATAAACACGTGATCAGTGCCCGAACAGCCACGTCATCAGTGCATGCGCAGTCACGTGATCAGTGCATGATAGCCACGTGATCAGTGCGTGCACAGTCCCATGATCAGCGCCTGTCAGTCACTGATCATTGCCTGATAAACACGTGATCAGTGCATGATGAGCCATGTGATCAGTGCCCGATCAGCCACGTCATCAGTGCATGCGCAGTCACGTCATCAGTGCATGATAGCCACGTGATCAGTGCATGCTCAGTCACGTGATCTGGACTTGATCAGCCACGTGACCAGTGCCTGCAGAGTCACGTGATCACGGCCTGCTGAGCTGCGTGATTCCTGCCGGCTCATCTGCATGACAATTGCCAGCTGAGCTGCGTGATTCCTGTCGGCTCATCTGCTTGACAATTGCCAGCTGAGCTGTGTGATTCCTGCCTGGTCACGTGCTTGATTATTGCCAGTTGAGCAGCATGATTCGTCACTGCTGAGCTCCATGCTTATTGCCTGCTGATTGCGTGGTTCGTGTCTGCTCAGCTCTTTGAGTATTGCCTCCTGAGGTCCCTGTTCGGTCGCCACCTGCCGGGGACCAGCCCCAACTGATCCAGGGTATTCGAAGGAGAGATGGCCTAGGCGACTCTTTATATGCTAATCAGAGATGTCAAGAATAATAGTATGAGGAGAGCTCAGTAGGAAAATTCGGTGGAGGAAAGAGACTGAGTAGCTTGGTTTACGCGGAAGACCAATCAAACTTCAAGACAAGAAGTTTGCACCACTTACGTAGGCCGCAGGCGCCCTCTCGAATAGCGAAAGGTGCCTCACCCTAGACACCTTCTCGAGTGGGTCTTAGCAGCCCAGGCATAATTAGTAAGCGTGGTGGGTTCCGCGCTCCAGATGGAGACTCAGCTGGAAGTTAAAGGGAAGAATGACAAGGAACTTTATGAATTGGAGCTGTAAGTTAACTCTTTGACAGAGAGAGCGAGATGGTGGTGGGGGACAGCCCGCAGTGAAATCAGAGGTGAGAGCACAAAGCAATACAGTAGGCAGACTCCGGTTTTTTTGGGGGAGATGCTCGAGAATATCCGGGTTGACTCCTGAGGCTCGTTCCTGCATGTGCGTATGCCGAGCCTCCTTCCTCATGACCTTTGTCCAGAGTGGAATGCCTCCCCGGCTCCCGGCACATGATCAGTGCATGCTCAGTCACGATATCAGTGCCTGCTCAGCCACCTGATCACTGACGGCACAGTCACGTGATCAGCGCCTCTCAGTCACGTGATCACCGTATGATAAACACGTGATCAGTGAACGACCAGCCACGTGATCACTGCATGTGCGGTCAGGTGGTCAGTTCCTGATCAGCCACCTGATCAGTGCGTGCAGAGTCCCCTGATCAGCGCCTGTCAGTCACTGATCACTGCCTGATAAACACGTGATCAGTGCCCGAACAGCCACGTCATCAGTGCATGCGGAGTCACGTGATCAGTGCATGATCAGCCACGTGATCAGTGCGTGCACAGTCCCATGATCAGCGCCTGTCAGTCACTGATCATTGCCTGATAAACACGTGATCAGTGCATGATGAGCCATGTGATCAGTGCCCGATCAGCCACGTCATCAGTGTATGCGCAGTCACGTCATCAGTGCATGATAGCCACGTGATCAGTGCATGCTCAGTCACGTGATCTGGACTTGATCAGCCACGTGATCAGAGCCTGCAGAGTCACGTGATCAGGGCCTGCTGAGCTGCGTGATTCCTGCCGGCTCATCTGCTTGACAATTGCCAGCTGAGCTGCGTGATTCCTGCCTGGTCACGTGCTTGATTATTGCCAGTTGAGCAGCATGATTCGTCACTGCTGAGCTCCATGCTTATTGCCTGCTGATTGCGTGGTTCGTGTCTGCTCAGCTCTTTGAGTATTGCCTCCTGAGGTCCCTGTTCGGTCGCCACCTGCCGGGGACCAGCCCCAACTGATCCAGGGTATTCGAAGGAGAGATGGCCTAGGCGACTATTTATATGCTAATCAGAGATGTCAAGAATAATAGTATAAGGAGAGCTCAGTAGGAAAATTCGGTGGAGGAAAGAGACTGAGTAGCTTGGTTTACGCGGAAGACCAATCAAACTTCAAGACAAGAAGTTTGCACCACTTACGTAGGCCGCAGGCGCCCTCTCGAATAGCGAAAGGTGCCTCACCCTAGACACCTTCTCCAGTGGGTCTTAGCAGCCCAGGCATAATTAGTAAGCGTGGTGGGTTCCGCGCTCCAGATGGAGACTCAGCTGGAAGTTAAAGGGAAGAATGACAAGGAAATTTATGAATTGGAGCTGTAAGTTAACTCTTTGACAGAGAGAGCGAGATGGTGGTGGGGGACAGCCCCCAGTGAAATCAGAGGTGAGAGCACAAAGCAATACAGTAGGCAGACTCCGGTTTTTTGGGGGGAGATGCTCGAGAATATCCGGGTGGACTCCTGAGGCTCGATCCCGCATTTGCGTATGCCGAGCCTCCTTCCTCATGACCTTTGTCCAGAGTGGAATGCCTCCCCGGCTCCCGGCACATGATCAGTGCATGCTCAGTCACGATATCCGTGCCTGCTCAGCCACGTGATCACTGACGGCACAGTCACGTGATCAGCGCCTCTCAGTCACGTGATCACCGTATGATAAACACGTGATCAGTGAACGACCAGCCACGTGATCACTGCATGCCTGGTCAGGTGGTCAGTTCCTGACCAGCCACCTGATCAGTGCGTGCACAGTCCCCTGATCAGCGCCTGTCAGTCACTGATCACTGCCTGATAAACACGTGATCAGTGCCCGAACAGCCACGTCATCAGTGCATGCGCAGTCACGTGATCAGTGCATGATAGCCACGTGATCAGTGCGTGCACAGTCCCATGATCAGCGCCTGTCAGTCACTGATCATTGCCTGATAAACACGTGATCAGTGCATGATGAGCCATGTGATCAGTGCCCGATCAGCCACGTCATCAGTGCATGCGCAGTCACGTCATCAGTGCATGATAGCCACGTGATCAGTGCATGCTCAGTCACGTGATCTGGACTTGATCAGCCACGTGACCAGTGCCTGCAGAGTCACGTGATCAGGGCCTGCTGAGCTGCGTGATTCCTGCCGGCTCATCTGCATGACAATTGCCAGCTGAGCTGCGTGATTCCTGTCGGCTCATCTGCTTGACAATTGCCAGCTGAGCTGCGTGATTCCTGCCTGGTCACGTGCTTGATTATTGCCAGTTGAGCAGCATGATTCGTCACTGCTGAGCTCCATGCTTATTGCCTGCTGATTGCGTGGTTCGTGTCTGCTCAGCTCTTTGAGTATTGCCTCCTGAGGTCCCTGTTCGGTCGCCACCTGCCTGGGACCAGCCCCAACTGATCCAGGGTATTCGAAGGAGAGATGGCCTAGGCGACTCTTTATATGCTAATCAGAGATGTCAAGAATAATAGTATGAGGAGAGCTCAGTAGGAAAATTCGGTGGAGGAAAGAGACTGAGTAGCTTGGTTTACGCGGAAGACCAATCAAACTTCAAGACAAGAAGTTTGCACCACTTACGTAGACCGCAGGCGCCCTCTCGAATAGCGAAAGGTGCCTCACCCTAGACACCTTCTCGAGTGGGTCTTAGCAGCCCAGGCATAATTAGTAAGCGTGGTGGGTTCCGTGCTCCAGATGGAGACTCAGCTGGAAGTTAAAGGGAAGAATGACAAGGAAATTTATGAATTGGAGCTGTAAGTTAACTCTTTGACAGAGAGAGCGAGATGGTGGTGGGGGACAGCCCCCAGTGAAATCAGAGGTGAGAGCACAAAGCAATACAGTAGGCAGACTCCGGTTTTTTTGGGGGGAGATGCTCGAGAATATCCGGGTGGACTCCTGAGGCTCGATCCCGCATTTGCGTATGCCGAGCCTCCTTCCTCATGACCTTTGTCCAGAGTGGAATGCCTCCCCGTCTCCCGGCACATGATCAGTGCATGCTCAGTGACGATATCAGTGCCTGCTCAGCCACGTGATCACTGACGGCACAGTCACGTGATCAGCGCCTCTCAGTCACGTGATCACCGTATGATAAACACGTGATCAGTGAACGACCAGCCACGTGATCACTGCATGTGCGGTCAGGTGGTCAGTTCCTGATCAGCCACCTGATCAGTGCGTGCAGAGTCCCCTGATCAGCGCCTGTCAGTCACTGATCACTGCCTGATAAACACGTGATCAGTGCCCGAACAGCCACGTCATCAGTGCATGCGCAGTCACGTGATCAGTGCATGATAGCCACCTGATCAGTGCGTGCACAGTCCCATGATCAGCGCCTGTCAGTCACTGATCATTGCCTGATAAACACGTGATCAGTGCATGATGAGCCATGTGATCAGTGCCGGATCAGCCACGTCATCAGTGTATGCGCAGTCACGTCATCAGTGCATGATAGCCACGTGATCAGTGCATGCTCAGTCACGTGATCTGGACTTGATCAGCCACGTGATCAGAGCCTGCAGAGTCACGTGATCAGGGCTTGCTGAGCTGCGTGATTCCTGCCGGCTCATCTGCATGACAATTGCCAGCTGAGCTGCGTGATTCCTGTCGGCTCATCTGCTTGACAATTGCCAGCTGAGCTGCGTGATTCCTGCCTGGTCACGTGCTTGATTATTGCCAGTTGAGCAGCATGATTCGTCACTGCTGAGCTCCATGCTTATTGCCTGCTGATTGCGTGGTTCGTGTCTGCTCAGCTCTTTGAGTATTGCCTCCTGAGGTCCCTGTTCGGTCGCCACCTGCCGGGGACCAGCCCCAACTGATCCAGGGTATTCGAAGGAGAGATGGCCTAGGCGACTCTTTATATGCTAATCAGAGATGTCAAGAATAATAGTATGAGGAGAGCTCAGTAGGAAAATTCGGTGGAGAAAAGAGACTGAGTAGCTTGGTTTACGCGGAAGACCAATCAAACTTCAAGACAAGAAGTTTGCACCACTTACGTAGGCCGCAGGCGCCCTCTCGAATAGCAAAAGGTGCCTCACCCTAGACACCTTCTCCAGTGGGTCTTAGCAGCCCAGGCATAATTAGTAAGCGTGGTGGGTTCCGAGCTCCAGATGGAGACTCAGCTGGAAGTTAAAGGGAAGAATGACAAGGAAATTTATGAATTGGAGCTGTAAGTTAACTCTTTGAGAGAGAGAGCGAGATGGTGGTGGGGGACAGCCCCCAGTGAAATCAGAGGTGAGAGCACAAAGCAATACAGTAGGCAGACTCCGGTTTTTTTGGGGGGAGATGCTCGAGAATATCCGGGTGGACTCCTGAGGCTCGATCCCGCATTTGCGTATGCCGAGCCTCCTTCCTCATGACCTTTGTCCAGAGTGGAATGCCTCCCCGGCTCCCGGCACATGATCAGTGCATGCTCAGTCACGATATCCGTGCCTGCTCAGCCACGTGATCACTGACGGCACAGTCACGTGATCAGCGCCTCTCAGTCACGTGATCACCGTATGAGAAACACGTGATCAGTGAACGACCAGCCACGTGATCACTGCATGCCTGGTCAGGTGGTCAGTTCCTGACCAGCCACCTGATCAGTGCGTGCACAGTCCCCTGATCAGCGCCTGTCAGTCACTGATCACTGCCTGATAAACACGTGATCAGTGCCCGAACAGCCACGTCATCAGTGCATGCGCAGTCACGTGATCAGTGCATGATAGCCACGTGATCAGTGCGTGCACAGTCCCATGATCAGCGCCTGTCAGTCACTGATCATTGCCTGATAAACACGTGATCAGTGCATGATGAGCCATGTGATCAGTGCCCGATCAGCCACGTCATCAGTGCATGCGCAGTCACGTCATCAGTGCATGATAGCCACGTGATCAGTGCATGCTCAGTCACGTGATCTGGACTTGATCAGCCACGTGACCAGTGCCTGCAGAGTCACGTGATCACGGCCTGCTGAGCTGCGTGATTCCTGCCGGCTCATCTGCATGACAATTGCCAGCTGAGCTGCGTGATTCCTGTCGGCTCATCTGCTTGACAATTGCCAGCTGAGCTGCGTGATTCCTGCCTGGTCACGTGCTTGATTATTGCCAGTTGAGCAGCATGATTCGTCACTGCTGAGCTCCATGCTTATTGCCTGCTGATTGCGTGGTTCGTGTCTGCTCAGCTCTTTGAGTATTGCCTCCTGAGGTCCCTGTTCGGTCGCCACCTGCCTGGGACCAGCCCCAACTGATCCAGGGTATTCGAAGGAGAGATGGCCTAGGCGACTCTTTATATGCTAATCAGAGATGTCAAGAATAATAGTATGAGGAGAGCTCAGTAGGAAAATTCGGTGGAGGAAAGAGACTGAGTAGCTTGGTTTACGCGGAAGACCAATCAAACTTCAAGACAAGAAGTTTGCACCACTTACGTAGACCGCAGGCGCCCTCTCGAATAGCGAAAGGTGCCTCACCCTAGACACCTTCTCCAGTGGGTCTTAGCAGCCCAGGCATAATTAGTAAGCGTGGTGGGTTCCGTGCTCCAGATGGAGACTCAGCTGGAAGTTAAAGGGAAGAATGACAAGGAAATTTATGAATTGGAGCTGTAAGTTAACTCTTTGACAGAGAGAGCGAGATGGTGGTGGGGGACAGCCCCCAGTGAAATCAGAGGTGAGAGCACAAAGCAATACAGTAGGCAGACTCCGGTTTTTTTGGGGGAGATGCTCGAGAATATCCGGGTGGACTCCTGAGGCTCGATCCCGCATTTGCGTATGCCGAGCCTCCTTCCTCATGACGTTTGTCCAGAGTGGAATGCCTCCCCGGCTCCCGGCACATGATCAGTGCATGCTCAGTCACGATATCCGTGCCTGCTCAGCCACGTGATCACTGACGGCACAGTCACGTGATCAGCGCCTCTCAGTCACGTGATCACCGTATGATAAACACGTGATCAGTGAACGACCAGCCACGTGATCACTGCATGCCTGGTCAGGTGGTCAGTTCCTGATCAGCCACCTGATCAGTGCGTGCAGAGTCCCCTGATCAGCGCCTGTCAGTCACTGATCACTGCCTGATAAACACGTGATCAGTGCCCGAACAGCCACGTCATCAGTGCATGCGCAGTCACGTGATCAGTGCATGATAGCCACGTGATCAGTGCGTGCACAGTCCCATGATCAGCGCCTGTCAGTCACTGATCATTGCCTGATAAACACGTGATCAGTGCATGATGAGCCATGTGATCAGTGCCCGATCAGCCACGTCATCAGTGCATGCGCAGTCACGTCATCAGTGCATGATAGCCACGTGATCAGTGCATGCTCAGTCACGTGATCTGCACTTGATCAGCCACGTGATCAGTGCCTACAGAGTCACGTGATCAGGGCCTGCGGAGCTGCGTGATTCCTGCCGGCTCATCTGCATGACAATTGCCATCTGAGCTGTGTGATTCCTGTCGGCTCATCTGCTTGACAATTGCCAGCTGAGCTGCGTGATTCCTGCCTGGTCACGTGCTTGATTATTGCCAGTTGAGCAGCATGATTCGTCACTGCTGAGCTCCATGCTTATTGCCTGCTGATTGCGTGGTTCGTGTCTGCTCAGCTCTTTGAGTATTGCCTCCTGAGGTCCCTGTTCGGTCGCCACCTGCCGGGGACCAGCCCCAACTGATCCAGGGTATTCGAAGGAGAGATGGCCTAGGCGACTCTTTATATGCTAATCAGAGATGTCAAGAATAATAGTATGAGGAGAGCTCAGTAGGAAAATTCGGTGGAGGAAAGAGACTGAGTAGCTTGGTTTACGCGGAAGACCAATCAAACTTCAAGACAAGAAGTTTGCACCACTTACGTAGGCCGCAGGCGCCCTCTCGAATAGCGAAAGGTGCCTCACCCTAGACACCTTCTCGAGTGGGTCTTAGCAGCCCAGGCATAATTAGTAAGCGTGGTGTGTTCCGCGCTCCAGATGGAGACTCAGCTGGAAGTTAAAGGGAAGAATGACAAGGAACTCTATGAATTGGAGCTGTAAGTTAACTCTTTGACAGAGAGAGCGAGATGGTGGTGGGGGACAGCCCCCAGTGAAATCAGAGGTGAGAGCACAAAGCAATACAGTAGGCAGACTCCGGTTTTTTTGGGGGAGATGCTCGAGAATATCCGGGTTGACTCCTGAGGCTCGTTCCTGCATGTGCGTATGCCGAGCCTCCTTCCTCATGAACTTTGTCCAGAGTGGAATGCCTCCCCGGCTCCAGGCACATGATCAGTGCATGCTCAGTCACGATATCAGTGCCTGCTCAGCCACGTGATCACTGACGGCACAGTCACGTGATCAGCGCCTCTCAGTCACGTGATCACCGTATGATAAACACGTGATCAGTGAACGACCAGCCACGTGATCACTGCATGTGCGGTCAGGTGGTCAGTTCCTGATCAGCCACCTGATCAGTGCGTGCAGAGTCCCCTGATCAGCGCCTGTCAGTCACTGATCACTGCCTGATAAACACGTGATCAGTGCCCGAACAGCCACGTCATCAGTGCATGCGCAGTCACGTGATCAGTGCATGATAGCCACGTGATCAGTGCGTGCACAGTCCCATGATCAGCGCCTGTCAGTCACTGATCATTGCCTGATAAACACGTGATCAGTGCATGATGAGCCATGTGATCAGTGCCCGATCAGCCACGTCATCAGTGTATGCGCAGTCACGTCATCAGTGCATGATAGCCACGTGATCAGTGCATGCTCAGTCACGTGATCTGGACTTGATCAGCCACGTGATCAGAGCCTGCAGAGTCACGTGATCAGGGCATGCTGAGCTGCGTGATTCCTGCCGGCTCATCTGCATGACTGCTGAGCTGCGTGATTCCTGTCGGCTCATCTGCTTGACAATTGCCAGGTGAGTTGCGTGATTCCTGCCTGGTCACGTGCTTGATTATTGCCAGTTGAGCAGCATGATTCGTCACTGCTGAGCTCCATGCTTATTGCCTGCTGATTGCGTGGTTCGTGTCTGCTCAGCTCTTTGAGTATTGCCTCCTGAGGTCCCTGTTCGGTCGCCACCTGCCGGGGACCAGCCCCAACTGATCCAGGGTATTCGAAGGAGAGATGGCCTAGGCGACTCTTTATATGCTAATCAGAGATGTCAAGAATAATAGTATGAGGAGAGCTCAGTAGGAAAATTCGGTGGAGGAAAGAGACTGAGTAGCTTGGTTTACGCGGAAGACCAATCAAACTTCAAGACAAGAAGTTTGCACCACTTACGTAGGCCGCAGGCGCCCTCTCGAATAGCGAAAGGTGCCTCACCCTAGACACCTTCTCCAGTGGGTCTTAGCAGCCCAGGCATAATTAGTAAGCGTGGTCGGTTCCGCGCTCCAGATGGAGACTCAGCTGGAAGTTAAAGGGAAGAATGACAAGGAAATTTATGAATTGGAGCTGTAAGTTAACTCTTTGACAGAGAGAGCGAGATGGTGGTGGGGGACAGCCCCCAGTGAAATCAGAGGTGAGAGCACAAAGCAATACAGTAGGCAGACTCCGGTTTTTTTGGGGGAGATGCTCGAGAATATCCGGGTGGACTCCTGAGGCTCGATCCCGCATTTGCGTATGCCGAGCCTCCTTCCTCATGACCTTTGTCCAGAGTGGAATGCCTCCCCGGCTCCCGGCACATGATCAGTGCATGCTCAGTCACGATATCAGTGCCTGCTCAGCCACGTGATCACTGACGGCACAGTCACGTGATCAGCGCCTCTCAGTCACGTGATCACCGTATGATAAACACGTGATCAGTGAACGACCAGCCACGTGATCACTGCATGCCCGGTCAGGTGGTCAGTTCCTGACCAGCCACCTGATCAGTGCGTGCACAGTCCCCTGATCAGCGCCTGTCAGTCACTGATCACTGCCTGATAAACACGTGATCAGTGCCCGAACACAGCCACGTCATCAGTGCATGCGCAGTCACGTGATCAGTGCATGATCAGCCACGTGATCAGTGCATGTGCATCAGATCGTCATCACTGATCAGTGCCTGATCAGTCAGTGCATGAGTCACGTGATCTGGACTTGATCAGCCACGTGACCAGTGCCTGCAGAGTCACGTGATCACGGCCTGCTGAGCTGCGTGATTCCTGCCGGCTCATCTGCATGACAATTGCCAGCTGAGCTGCGTGATTCCTGTCGGCTCATCTGCTTGACAATTCCCAGCTGAGCTGCGTGATTCCTGCCTGGTCACGTGCTTGATTATTGCCAGTTGAGCAGCATGATTCGTCACTGCTGAGCTCCATGCTTATTGCCTGCTGATTGCGTGGTTCGTGTCTGCTCAGCTCTTTGAGTATTGCCTCCTGAGGTCCCTGTTCGGTCGCCACCTGCCTGGGACCAGCCCCAACTGATCCAGGGTATTCGAAGGAGAGATGGCCTAGGCGACTATTTATATGCTAATCAGAGATGTCAAGAATAATAGTATGAGGAGAGCTCAGTAGGAAAATTCGGTGGAGGAAAGAGACTGAGTAGCTTGGTTTACGCGGAAGACCAATCAAACTTCAAGACAAGAAGTTTGCACCACTTACGTAGGCCGCAGGCGCCCTCTCGAATAGCGAAAGGTGCCTCACCCTAGACACCTTCTCGAGTGGGTCTTAGCAGCCCAGGCATAATTAGTAAGCGTGGTGGGTTCCGTGCTCCAGATGGAGACTCAGCTGGAAGTTAAAGGGAAGAATGACAAGGAAATTTATGAATTGGAGCTGTAAGTTAACTCTTTGACAGAGAGAGCGAGATGGTGGTGGGGGACAGCCCCCAGTGAAATCAGAGGTGAGAGCACAAAGCAATACAGTAGGCAGACTCCGGTTTTTTTGGGGGAGATGCTCGAGAATATCCGGGTGGACTCCTGAGGCTCGATCCCGCATTTGCGTATGCCGAGCCTCCTTCCTCATGACCTTTGTCCAGAGTGGAATGCCTCCCCGGCTCCCGGCACATGATCAGTGCATGCTCAGTCACGATATCAGTGCCTGCTCAGCCACGTGATCACTGACGGCACAGTCACGTGATCAGCGCCTCTCAGTCACGTGATCACCGTATGAGAAACACGTGATCAGTGAACGACCAGCCACGTGATCACTGCATGTGCGGTCAGGTGGTCAGTTCCTGATCAGCCACCTGATCAGTGCGTGCAGAGTCCCCTGATCAGCGCCTGTCAGTCACTGATCACTGCCTGATAAACACGTGATCAGTGCCCGAACAGCCACGTCATCAGTGCATGCGGAGTCACGTGATCAGTGCATGATAGCCACGTGATCAGTGCGTGCACAGTCCCATGATCAGCGCCTGTCAGTCACTGATCATTGCCTGATAAACACGTGATCAGTGCATGATGAGCCATGTGATCAGTGCCCGATCAGCCACGTCATCAGTGCATGCGCATTCACGTCATCAGTGCATGATAGCCACGTGATCAGTGCATGCTCAGTCACGTGATCTGGACTTGATCAGCCACGTGACCAGTGCCTGCAGAGTCACGTGATCACGGCCTGCTGAGCTGCGTGATTCCTGCCGGCTCATCTGCATGACAATTGCCAGCTGAGCTGCGTGATTCCTGTCGGCTCATCTGCTTGACAATTGCCAGCTGAGCTGCGTGATTCCTGCCTGGTCACGTGCTTGATTATTGCCAGTTGAGCAGCATGATTCGTCACTGCTGAGCTCCATGCTTATTGCCTGCTGATTGCGTGGTTCGTGTCTGCTCAGCTCATTGAGTATTGCCTCCTGAGGTCCCTGTTCGGTCGCCACCTGCCGGGGATCAGCCCCAACTGATCCAGGGTATTCGAAGGAGAGATGGCCTAGGCGACTATTTATATGCTAATCAGAGATGTCAAGAATAATAGTATGAGGAGAGCTCAGTAGGAAAATTCGGTGGAGAAAAGAGACTGAGTAGCTTGGTTTACGCGGAAGACCAATCAAACTTCAAGACAAGAAGTTTGCACCACTTACGTAGGCCGCAGGCGCCCTCTCGAATAGCGAAAGGTGCCTCACCCTAGACACCTTCTCGAGTGGGTCTTAGCAGCCCAGGCATAATTAGTAAGCGTGGTGGGTTCCGCGCTCCAGATGGAGACTCAGCTGGAAGTTAAAGGGAAGAATGACAAGGAACTTTATGAATTGGAGCTGTAAGTTAACTCTTTGACAGAGAGAGCGAGATGGTGGTGGGGGACAGCCCCCAGTGAAATCAGAGGTGAGAGCACAAAGCAATACAGTAGGCAGACTCCGGTTTTTTGGGGGAGATGCTCGAGAATATCCGGGTGGACTCCTGAGGCTCGATCCCGCATTTGCGTATGCCGAGCCTCCTTCCTCATGACCTTTGTCCAGAGTGGAATGCCTCCCCGGCTCCCGGCACATGATCAGTGCATGCTCAGTCACGATATCAGTGCCTGCTCAGCCACGTGATCACTGACGGCACAGTCACGTGATCAGCGCCTCTCAGTCACGTGATCACCGTATGATAAACACGTGATCAGTGAACGACCAGCCACGTGATCACTGCATGCGCGGTCAGGTGGTCAGTTCCTGATCAGCCACCTGATCAGTGCGTGCACAGTCCCCTGATCAGCGCCTGTCAGTCACTGATCACTGCCTGATAAACACGTGATCAGTGCCCGAACAGCCACGTCATCAGTGCATGCGCAGTCACGTGATCAGTGCATGATAGCCACGTGATCAGTGCGTGCACAGTCCCATGATCAGCGCCTGTCAGTCACTGATCATTGCCTGATAAACACGTGATCAGTGCATGATGAGCCATGTGATCAGTGCCCGATCAGCCACGTCATCAGTGCATGCGCAGTCACGTCATCAGTGCATGATAGCCACGTGATCAGTGCATGCTCAGTCACGTGATCTGGACTTGATCAGCCACGTGATCAGTGCCTGCAGAGTCACGTGATCAGGGCCTGCTGAGCTGCGTGATTCCTGCCGGCTCATCTGCATGACAATTGCCATCTGAGCTGCGTGATTCCTGTCGGCTCATCTGCTTGACAATTGCCAGCTGAGCTGCGTGATTCCTGCCTGGTCACGTGCTTGATTATTGCCAGTTGAGCAGCATGATTCGTCACTGCTGAGCTCCATGCTTATTGCCTGCTGATTGCGTGGTTCGTGTCTGCTCAGCTCTTTGAGTATTGCCTCCTGAGGTCCCTGTTCGGTCGCCACCTGCCGGGGACCAGCCCCAACTGATCCAGGGTATTCGAAGGAGAGATGGCCTAGGCGACTATTTATATGCTAATCAGAGATGTCAAGAATAATAGTATGAGGAGAGCTCAGTAGGAAAATTCGGTGGAGAAAAGAGACTGAGTAGCTTGGTTTACGCGGAAGACCAATCAAACTTCAAGACAAGAAGTTTGCACCACTTACGTAGGCCGCAGGCGCCCTCTCGAATAGCGAAAGGTGCCTCACCCTAGACACCTTCTCGAGTGGGTCTTAGCAGCCCAGGCATAATTAGTAAGCGTGGTGGGTTCCGCGCTCCAGATGGAGACTCAGCTGGAAGTTAAAGGGAAGAATGACAAGGAACTTTATGAATTGGAGCTGTAAGTTAACTCTTTGACAGAGAGAGCGAGATGGTGGTGGGGGACAGCCCCCAGTGAAATCAGAGGTGAGAGCACAAAGCAATACAGTAGGCAGACTCCGGTTTTTTGGGGGGAGATGCTCGAGAATATCCGGGTGGACTCCTGAGGCTCGATCCCGCATTTGCGTATGCCGAGCCTCCTTCCTCATGACCTTTGTCCAGAGTGGAATGCCTCCCCGGCTCCCGGCACATGATCAGTGCATGCTCAGTCACGATATCAGTGCCTGCTCAGCCACGTGATCACTGACGGCACAGTCACGTGATCAGCGCCTCTCAGTCACGTGATCACCGTATGATAAACACGTGATCAGTGAACGACCAGCCACGTGATCACTGCATGCGCGGTCAGGTGGTCAGTTCCTGATCAGCCACCTGATCAGTGCGTGCACAGTCCCCTGATCAGCGCCTGTCAGTCACTGATCACTGCCTGATAAACACGTGATCAGTGCCCGAACAGCCACGTCATCAGTGCATGCGCAGTCACGTGATCAGTGCATGATAGCCACGTGATCAGTGCGTGCACAGTCCCATGATCAGCGCCTGTCAGTCACTGATCATTGCCTGATAAACACGTGATCAGTGCATGATGAGCCATGTGATCAGTGCCCGATCAGCCACGTCATCAGTGCATGCGCAGTCACGTCATCAGTGCATGATAGCCACGTGATCAGTGCATGCTCAGTCACGTGATCTGGACTTGATCAGCCACGTGATCAGTGCCTGCAGAGTCACGTGATCAGGGCCTGCTGAGCTGCGTGATTCCTGCCGGCTCATCTGCATGACAATTGCCAGCTGAGCTGCGTGATTCCTGTCGGCTCATCTGCTTGACAATTGCCAGCTGAGCTGCGTGATTCCTGCCTGGTCACGTGCTTGATTATTGCCAGTTGAGCAGCATGATTCGTCACTGCTGAGCTCCATGCTTATTGCCTGCTGATTGCGTGGTTCGTGTCTGCTCAGCTCTTTGAGTATTGCCTCCTGAGGTCCCTGTTCGGTCGCCACCTGCCGGGGACCAGCCCCAACTGATCCAGGGTATTCGAAGGAGAGATGGCCTAGGCGACTATTTATATGCTAATCAGAGATGTCAAGAATAATAGTATGAGGAGAGCTCAGTAGGAAAATTCGGTGGAGAAAAGAGACTGAGTAGCTTGGTTTACGCGGAAGACCAATCAAACTTCAAGACAAGAAGTTTGCACCACTTACGTAGGCCGCAGGCGCCCTCTCGAATAGCGAAAGGTGCCTCACCCTAGACACCTTCTCGAGTGGGTCTTAGCAGCCCAGGCATAATTAGTAAGCGTGGTGGGTTCCGCGCTCCAGATGGAGACTCAGCTGGAAGTTAAAGGGAAGAATGACAAGGAACTTTATGAATTGGAGCTGTAAGTTAACTCTTTGACAGAGAGAGCGAGATGGTGGTGGGGGACAGCCCCCAGTGAAATCAGAGGTGAGAGCACAAAGCAATACAGTAGGCAGACTCCGGTTTTTTTGGGGGGAGATGCTCGAGAATATCCGGGTGGACTCCTGAGGCTCGATCCCGCATTTGCGTATGCCGAGCCTCCTTCCTCATGACCTTTGTCCAGAGTGGAATGCCTCCCCGGCTCCCGGCACATGATCAGTGCATGCTCAGTCACGATATCAGTGCCTGCTCAGCCACGTGATCACTGACGGCACAGTCACGTGATCAGCGCCTCTCAGTCACGTGATCACCGTATGATAAACACGTGATCAGTGAACGACCAGCCACGTGATCACTGCATGCGCGGTCAGGTGGTCAGTTCCTGATCAGCCACCTGATCAGTGCGTGCACAGTCCCCTGATCAGCGCCTGTCAGTCACTGATCACTGCCTGATAAACACGTGATCAGTGCCCGAACAGCCACGTCATCAGTGCATGCGCAGTCACGTGATCAGTGCATGATAGCCACGTGATCAGTGCGTGCACAGTCCCATGATCAGCGCCTGTCAGTCACTGATCATTGCCTGATAAACACGTGATCAGTGCATGATGAGCCATGTGATCAGTGCCCGATCAGCCACGTCATCAGTGCATGCGCAGTCACGTCATCAGTGCATGATAGCCACGTGATCAGTGCATGCTCAGTCACGTGATCTGGACTTGATCAGCCACGTGATCAGTGCCTGCAGAGTCACGTGATCAGGGCCTGCTGAGCTGCGTGATTCCTGCCGGCTCATCTGCATGACAATTGCCAGCTGAGCTGCGTGATTCCTGTCGGCTCATCTGCTTGACAATTGCCAGCTGAGCTGCGTGATTCCTGCCTGGTCACGTGCTTGATTATTGCCAGTTGAGCAGCATGATTCGTCACTGCTGAGCTCCATGCTTATTGCCTGCTGATTGCGTGGTTCGTGTCTGCTCAGCTCTTTGAGTATTGCCTCCTGAGGTCCCTGTTCGGTCGCCACCTGCCGGGGACCAGCCCCAACTGATCCAGGGTATTCGAAGGAGAGATGGCCTAGGCGACTATTTATATGCTAATCAGAGATGTCAAGAATAATAGTATGAGGAGAGCTCAGTAGGAAAATTCGGTGGAGAAAAGAGACTGAGTAGCTTGGTTTACGCGGAAGACCAATCAAACTTCAAGACAAGAAGTTTGCACCACTTACGTAGGCCGCAGGCGCCCTCTCGAATAGCGAAAGGTGCCTCACCCTAGACACCTTCTCGAGTGGGTCTTAGCAGCCCAGGCATAATTAGTAAGCGTGGTGGGTTCCGCGCTCCAGATGGAGACTCAGCTGGAAGTTAAAGGGAAGAATGACAAGGAACTTTATGAATTGGAGCTGTAAGTTAACTCTTTGACAGAGAGAGCGAGATGGTGGTGGGGGACAGCCCCCAGTGAAATCAGAGGTGAGAGCACAAAGCAATACAGTAGGCAGACTCCGGTTTTTTTGGGGGGAGATGCTCGAGAATATCCGGGTGGACTCCTGAGGCTCGATCCCGCATTTGCGTATGCCGAGCCTCCTTCCTCATGACCTTTGTCCAGAGTGGAATGCCTCCCCGGCTCCCGGCACATGATCAGTGCATGCTCAGTCACGATATCAGTGCCTGCTCAGCCACGTGATCACTGACGGCACAGTCACGTGATCAGCGCCTCTCAGTCACGTGATCACCGTATGATAAACACGTGATCAGTGAACGACCAGCCACGTGATCACTGCATGCGCGGTCAGGTGGTCAGTTCCTGATCAGCCACCTGATCAGTGCGTGCACAGTCCCCTGATCAGCGCCTGTCAGTCACTGATCACTGCCTGATAAACACGTGATCAGTGCCCGAACAGCCACGTCATCAGTGCATGCGCAGTCACGTGATCAGTGCATGATAGCCACGTGATCAGTGCGTGCACAGTCCCATGATCAGCGCCTGTCAGTCACTGATCATTGCCTGATAAACACGTGATCAGTGCATGATGAGCCATGTGATCAGTGCCCGATCAGCCACGTCATCAGTGCATGCGCAGTCACGTCATCAGTGCATGATAGCCACGTGATCAGTGCATGCTCAGTCACGTGATCTGGACTTGATCAGCCACGTGATCAGTGCCTGCAGAGTCACGTGATCAGGGCCTGCTGAGCTGCGTGATTCCTGCCGGCTCATCTGCATGACAATTGCCAGCTGAGCTGCGTGATTCCTGTCGGCTCATCTGCTTGACAATTGCCAGCTGAGCTGCGTGATTCCTGCCTGGTCACGTGCTTGATTATTGCCAGTTGAGCAGCATGATTCGTCACTGCTGAGCTCCATGCTTATTGCCTGCTGATTGCGTGGTTCGTGTCTGCTCAGCTCTTTGAGTATTGCCTCCTGAGGTCCCTGTTCGGTCGCCACCTGCCGGGGACCAGCCCCAACTGATCCAGGGTATTCGAAGGAGAGATGGCCTAGGCGACTATTTATATGCTAATCAGAGATGTCAAGAATAATAGTATGAGGAGAGCTCAGTAGGAAAATTCGGTGGAGAAAAGAGACTGAGTAGCTTGGTTTACGCGGAAGACCAATCAAACTTCAAGACAAGAAGTTTGCACCACTTACGTAGGCCGCAGGCGCCCTCTCGAATAGCGAAAGGTGCCTCACCCTAGACACCTTCTCGAGTGGGTCTTAGCAGCCCAGGCATAATTAGTAAGCGTGGTGGGTTCCGCGCTCCAGATGGAGACTCAGCTGGAAGTTAAAGGGAAGAATGACAAGGAACTTTATGAATTGGAGCTGTAAGTTAACTCTTTGACAGAGAGAGCGAGATGGTGGTGGGGGACAGCCCCCAGTGAAATCAGAGGTGAGAGCACAAAGCAATACAGTAGGCAGACTCCGGTTTTTTTGGGGGGAGATGCTCGAGAATATCCGGGTGGACTCCTGAGGCTCGATCCCGCATTTGCGTATGCCGAGCCTCCTTCCTCATGACCTTTGTCCAGAGTGGAATGCCTCCCCGGCTCCCGGCACATGATCAGTGCATGCTCAGTCACGATATCAGTGCCTGCTCAGCCACGTGATCACTGACGGCACAGTCACGTGATCAGCGCCTCTCAGTCACGTGATCACCGTATGATAAACACGTGATCAGTGAACGACCAGCCACGTGATCACTGCATGCGCGGTCAGGTGGTCAGTTCCTGATCAGCCACCTGATCAGTGCGTGCACAGTCCCCTGATCAGCGCCTGTCAGTCACTGATCACTGCCTGATAAACACGTGATCAGTGCCCGAACAGCCACGTCATCAGTGCATGCGCAGTCACGTGATCAGTGCATGATAGCCACGTGATCAGTGCGTGCACAGTCCCATGATCAGCGCCTGTCAGTCACTGATCATTGCCTGATAAACACGTGATCAGTGCATGATGAGCCATGTGATCAGTGCCCGATCAGCCACGTCATCAGTGCATGCGCAGTCACGTCATCAGTGCATGATAGCCACGTGATCAGTGCATGCTCAGTCACGTGATCTGGACTTGATCAGCCACGTGATCAGTGCCTGCAGAGTCACGTGATCAGGGCCTGCTGAGCTGCGTGATTCCTGCCGGCTCATCTGCATGACAATTGCCATCTGAGCTGCGTGATTCCTGTCGGCTCATCTGCTTGACAATTGCCAGCTGAGCTGCGTGATTCCTGCCTGGTCACGTGCTTGATTATTGCCAGTTGAGCAGCATGATTCGTCACTGCTGAGCTCCATGCTTATTGCCTGCTGATTGCGTGGTTCGTGTCTGCTCAGCTCTTTGAGTATTGCCTCCTGAGGTCCCTGTTCGGTCGCCACCTGCCGGGGACCAGCCCCAACTGATCCAGGGTATTCGAAGGAGAGATGGCCTAGGCGACTATTTATATGCTAATCAGAGATGTCAAGAATAATAGTATGAGGAGAGCTCAGTAGGAAAATTCGGTGGAGAAAAGAGACTGAGTAGCTTGGTTTACGCGGAAGACCAATCAAACTTCAAGACAAGAAGTTTGCACCACTTACGTAGGCCGCAGGCGCCCTCTCGAATAGCGAAAGGTGCCTCACCCTAGACACCTTCTCGAGTGGGTCTTAGCAGCCCAGGCATAATTAGTAAGCGTGGTGGGTTCCGCGCTCCAGATGGAGACTCAGCTGGAAGTTAAAGGGAAGAATGACAAGGAACTTTATGAATTGGAGCTGTAAGTTAACTCTTTGACAGAGAGAGCGAGATGGTGGTGGGGGACAGCCCCCAGTGAAATCAGAGGTGAGAGCACAAAGCAATACAGTAGGCAGACTCCGGTTTTTTTGGGGGGAGATGCTCGAGAATATCCGGGTGGACTCCTGAGGCTCGATCCCGCATTTGCGTATGCCGAGCCTCCTTCCTCATGACCTTTGTCCAGAGTGGAATGCCTCCCCGGCTCCCGGCACATGATCAGTGCATGCTCAGTCACGATATCAGTGCCTGCTCAGCCACGTGATCACTGACGGCACAGTCACGTGATCAGCGCCTCTCAGTCACGTGATCACCGTATGATAAACACGTGATCAGTGAACGACCAGCCACGTGATCACTGCATGCGCGGTCAGGTGGTCAGTTCCTGATCAGCCACCTGATCAGTGCGTGCACAGTCCCCTGATCAGCGCCTGTCAGTCACTGATCACTGCCTGATAAACACGTGATCAGTGCCCGAACAGCCACGTCATCAGTGCATGCGCAGTCACGTGATCAGTGCATGATAGCCACGTGATCAGTGCGTGCACAGTCCCATGATCAGCGCCTGTCAGTCACTGATCATTGCCTGATAAACACGTGATCAGTGCATGATGAGCCATGTGATCAGTGCCCGATCAGCCACGTCATCAGTGCATGCGCAGTCACGTCATCAGTGCATGATAGCCACGTGATCAGTGCATGCTCAGTCACGTGATCTGGACTTGATCAGCCACGTGATCAGTGCCTGCAGAGTCACGTGATCAGGGCCTGCTGAGCTGCGTGATTCCTGCCGGCTCATCTGCATGACAATTGCCAGCTGAGCTGCGTGATTCCTGTCGGCTCATCTGCTTGACAATTGCCAGCTGAGCTGCGTGATTCCTGCCTGGTCACGTGCTTGATTATTGCCAGTTGAGCAGCATGATTCGTCACTGCTGAGCTCCATGCTTATTGCCTGCTGATTGCGTGGTTCGTGTCTGCTCAGCTCTTTGAGTATTGCCTCCTGAGGTCCCTGTTCGGTCGCCACCTGCCGGGGACCAGCCCCAACTGATCCAGGGTATTCGAAGGAGAGATGGCCTAGGCGACTATTTATATGCTAATCAGAGATGTCAAGAATAATAGTATGAGGAGAGCTCAGTAGGAAAATTCGGTGGAGAAAAGAGACTGAGTAGCTTGGTTTACGCGGAAGACCAATCAAACTTCAAGACAAGAAGTTTGCACCACTTACGTAGGCCGCAGGCGCCCTCTCGAATAGCGAAAGGTGCCTCACCCTAGACACCTTCTCGAGTGGGTCTTAGCAGCCCAGGCATAATTAGTAAGCGTGGTGGGTTCCGCGCTCCAGATGGAGACTCAGCTGGAAGTTAAAGGGAAGAATGACAAGGAACTTTATGAATTGGAGCTGTAAGTTAACTCTTTGACAGAGAGAGCGAGATGGTGGTGGGGGACAGCCCCCAGTGAAATCAGAGGTGAGAGCACAAAGCAATACAGTAGGCAGACTCCGGTTTTTTTGGGGGAGATGCTCGAGAATATCCGGGTGGACTCCTGAGGCTCGATCCCGCATTTGCGTATGCCGAGCCTCCTTCCTCATGACCTTTGTCCAGAGTGGAATGCCTCCCCGGCTCCCGGCACATGATCAGTGCATGCTCAGTCACGATATCAGTGCCTGCTCAGCCACGTGATCACTGACGGCACAGTCACGTGATCAGCGCCTCTCAGTCACGTGATCACCGTATGATAAACACGTGATCAGTGAACGACCAGCCACGTGATCACTGCATGCGCGGTCAGGTGGTCAGTTCCTGATCAGCCACCTGATCAGTGCGTGCACAGTCCCCTGATCAGCGCCTGTCAGTCACTGATCACTGCCTGATAAACACGTGATCAGTGCCCGAACAGCCACGTCATCAGTGCATGCGCAGTCACGTGATCAGTGCATGATAGCCACGTGATCAGTGCGTGCACAGTCCCATGATCAGCGCCTGTCAGTCACTGATCATTGCCTGATAAACACGTGATCAGTGCATGATGAGCCATGTGATCAGTGCCCGATCAGCCACGTCATCAGTGCATGCGCAGTCACGTCATCAGTGCATGATAGCCACGTGATCAGTGCATGCTCAGTCACGTGATCTGGACTTGATCAGCCACGTGATCAGTGCCTGCAGAGTCACGTGATCAGGGCCTGCTGAGCTGCGTGATTCCTGCCGGCTCATCTGCATGACAATTGCCATCTGAGCTGCGTGATTCCTGTCGGCTCATCTGCTTGACAATTGCCAGCTGAGCTGCGTGATTCCTGCCTGGTCACGTGCTTGATTATTGCCAGTTGAGCAGCATGATTCGTCACTGCTGAGCTCCATGCTTATTGCCTGCTGATTGCGTGGTTCGTGTCTGCTCAGCTCTTTGAGTATTGCCTCCTGAGGTCCCTGTTCGGTCGCCACCTGCCGGGGACCAGCCCCAACTGATCCAGGGTATTCGAAGGAGAGATGGCCTAGGCGACTATTTATATGCTAATCAGAGATGTCAAGAATAATAGTATGAGGAGAGCTCAGTAGGAAAATTCGGTGGAGAAAAGAGACTGAGTAGCTTGGTTTACGCGGAAGACCAATCAAACTTCAAGACAAGAAGTTTGCACCACTTACGTAGGCCGCAGGCGCCCTCTCGAATAGCGAAAGGTGCCTCACCCTAGACACCTTCTCGAGTGGGTCTTAGCAGCCCAGGCATAATTAGTAAGCGTGGTGGGTTCCGCGCTCCAGATGGAGACTCAGCTGGAAGTTAAAGGGAAGAATGACAAGGAACTTTATGAATTGGAGCTGTAAGTTAACTCTTTGACAGAGAGAGCGAGATGGTGGTGGGGGACAGCCCCCAGTGAAATCAGAGGTGAGAGCACAAAGCAATACAGTAGGCAGACTCCGGTTTTTGGGGGGAGATGCTCGAGAATATCCGGGTGGACTCCTGAGGCTCGATCCCGCATTTGCGTATGCCGAGCCTCCTTCCTCATGACCTTTGTCCAGAGTGGAATGCCTCCCCGGCTCCCGGCACATGATCAGTGCATGCTCAGTCACGATATCAGTGCCTGCTCAGCCACGTGATCACTGACGGCACAGTCACGTGATCAGCGCCTCTCAGTCACGTGATCACCGTATGATAAACACGTGATCAGTGAACGACCAGCCACGTGATCACTGCATGCGCGGTCAGGTGGTCAGTTCCTGATCAGCCACCTGATCAGTGCGTGCACAGTCCCCTGATCAGCGCCTGTCAGTCACTGATCACTGCCTGATAAACACGTGATCAGTGCCCGAACAGCCACGTCATCAGTGCATGCGCAGTCACGTGATCAGTGCATGATAGCCACGTGATCAGTGCGTGCACAGTCCCATGATCAGCGCCTGTCAGTCACTGATCATTGCCTGATAAACACGTGATCAGTGCATGATGAGCCATGTGATCAGTGCCCGATCAGCCACGTCATCAGTGCATGCGCAGTCACGTCATCAGTGCATGATAGCCACGTGATCAGTGCATGCTCAGTCACGTGATCTGGACTTGATCAGCCACGTGATCAGTGCCTGCAGAGTCACGTGATCAGGGCCTGCTGAGCTGCGTGATTCCTGCCGGCTCATCTGCATGACAATTGCCATCTGAGCTGCGTGATTCCTGTCGGCTCATCTGCTTGACAATTGCCAGCTGAGCTGCGTGATTCCTGCCTGGTCACGTGCTTGATTATTGCCAGTTGAGCAGCATGATTCGTCACTGCTGAGCTCCATGCTTATTGCCTGCTGATTGCGTGGTTCGTGTCTGCTCAGCTCTTTGAGTATTGCCTCCTGAGGTCCCTGTTCGGTCGCCACCTGCCGGGGACCAGCCCCAACTGATCCAGGGTATTCGAAGGAGAGATGGCCTAGGCGACTATTTATATGCTAATCAGAGATGTCAAGAATAATAGTATGAGGAGAGCTCAGTAGGAAAATTCGGTGGAGAAAAGAGACTGAGTAGCTTGGTTTACGCGGAAGACCAATCAAACTTCAAGACAAGAAGTTTGCACCACTTACGTAGGCCGCAGGCGCCCTCTCGAATAGCGAAAGGTGCCTCACCCTAGACACCTTCTCGAGTGGGTCTTAGCAGCCCAGGCATAATTAGTAAGCGTGGTGGGTTCCGCGCTCCAGATGGAGACTCAGCTGGAAGTTAAAGGGAAGAATGACAAGGAACTTTATGAATTGGAGCTGTAAGTTAACTCTTTGACAGAGAGAGCGAGATGGTGGTGGGGGACAGCCCCCAGTGAAATCAGAGGTGAGAGCACAAAGCAATACAGTAGGCAGACTCCGGTTTTTTGGGGGGAGATGCTCGAGAATATCCGGGTGGACTCCTGAGGCTCGATCCCGCATTTGCGTATGCCGAGCCTCCTTCCTCATGACCTTTGTCCAGAGTGGAATGCCTCCCCGGCTCCCGGCACATGATCAGTGCATGCTCAGTCACGATATCAGTGCCTGCTCAGCCACGTGATCACTGACGGCACAGTCACGTGATCAGCGCCTCTCAGTCACGTGATCACCGTATGATAAACACGTGATCAGTGAACGACCAGCCACGTGATCACTGCATGCGCGGTCAGGTGGTCAGTTCCTGATCAGCCACCTGATCAGTGCGTGCACAGTCCCCTGATCAGCGCCTGTCAGTCACTGATCACTGCCTGATAAACACGTGATCAGTGCCCGAACAGCCACGTCATCAGTGCATGCGCAGTCACGTGATCAGTGCATGATAGCCACGTGATCAGTGCGTGCACAGTCCCATGATCAGCGCCTGTCAGTCACTGATCATTGCCTGATAAACACGTGATCAGTGCATGATGAGCCATGTGATCAGTGCCCGATCAGCCACGTCATCAGTGCATGCGCAGTCACGTCATCAGTGCATGATAGCCACGTGATCAGTGCATGCTCAGTCACGTGATCTGGACTTGATCAGCCACGTGATCAGTGCCTGCAGAGTCACGTGATCAGGGCCTGCTGAGCTGCGTGATTCCTGCCGGCTCATCTGCATGACAATTGCCATCTGAGCTGCGTGATTCCTGTCGGCTCATCTGCTTGACAATTGCCAGCTGAGCTGCGTGATTCCTGCCTGGTCACGTGCTTGATTATTGCCAGTTGAGCAGCATGATTCGTCACTGCTGAGCTCCATGCTTATTGCCTGCTGATTGCGTGGTTCGTGTCTGCTCAGCTCTTTGAGTATTGCCTCCTGAGGTCCCTGTTCGGTCGCCACCTGCCGGGGACCAGCCCCAACTGATCCAGGGTATTCGAAGGAGAGATGGCCTAGGCGACTATTTATATGCTAATCAGAGATGTCAAGAATAATAGTATGAGGAGAGCTCAGTAGGAAAATTCGGTGGAGAAAAGAGACTGAGTAGCTTGGTTTACGCGGAAGACCAATCAAACTTCAAGACAAGAAGTTTGCACCACTTACGTAGGCCGCAGGCGCCCTCTCGAATAGCGAAAGGTGCCTCACCCTAGACACCTTCTCGAGTGGGTCTTAGCAGCCCAGGCATAATTAGTAAGCGTGGTGGGTTCCGCGCTCCAGATGGAGACTCAGCTGGAAGTTAAAGGGAAGAATGACAAGGAACTTTATGAATTGGAGCTGTAAGTTAACTCTTTGACAGAGAGAGCGAGATGGTGGTGGGGGACAGCCCCCAGTGAAATCAGAGGTGAGAGCACAAAGCAATACAGTAGGCAGACTCCGGTTTTTTTGGGGGAGATGCTCGAGAATATCCGGGTGGACTCCTGAGGCTCGATCCCGCATTTGCGTATGCCGAGCCTCCTTCCTCATGACCTTTGTCCAGAGTGGAATGCCTCCCCGGCTCCCGGCACATGATCAGTGCATGCTCAGTCACGATATCAGTGCCTGCTCAGCCACGTGATCACTGACGGCACAGTCACGTGATCAGCGCCTCTCAGTCACGTGATCACCGTATGATAAACACGTGATCAGTGAACGACCAGCCACGTGATCACTGCATGCGCGGTCAGGTGGTCAGTTCCTGATCAGCCACCTGATCAGTGCGTGCACAGTCCCCTGATCAGCGCCTGTCAGTCACTGATCACTGCCTGATAAACACGTGATCAGTGCCCGAACAGCCACGTCATCAGTGCATGCGCAGTCACGTGATCAGTGCATGATAGCCACGTGATCAGTGCGTGCACAGTCCCATGATCAGCGCCTGTCAGTCACTGATCATTGCCTGATAAACACGTGATCAGTGCATGATGAGCCATGTGATCAGTGCCCGATCAGCCACGTCATCAGTGCATGCGCAGTCACGTCATCAGTGCATGATAGCCACGTGATCAGTGCATGCTCAGTCACGTGATCTGGACTTGATCAGCCACGTGATCAGTGCCTGCAGAGTCACGTGATCAGGGCCTGCTGAGCTGCGTGATTCCTGCCGGCTCATCTGCATGACAATTGCCAGCTGAGCTGCGTGATTCCTGTCGGCTCATCTGCTTGACAATTGCCAGCTGAGCTGCGTGATTCCTGCCTGGTCACGTGCTTGATTATTGCCAGTTGAGCAGCATGATTCGTCACTGCTGAGCTCCATGCTTATTGCCTGCTGATTGCGTGGTTCGTGTCTGCTCAGCTCTTTGAGTATTGCCTCCTGAGGTCCCTGTTCGGTCGCCACCTGCCGGGGACCAGCCCCAACTGATCCAGGGTATTCGAAGGAGAGATGGCCTAGGCGACTATTTATATGCTAATCAGAGATGTCAAGAATAATAGTATGAGGAGAGCTCAGTAGGAAAATTCGGTGGAGAAAAGAGACTGAGTAGCTTGGTTTACGCGGAAGACCAATCAAACTTCAAGACAAGAAGTTTGCACCACTTACGTAGGCCGCAGGCGCCCTCTCGAATAGCGAAAGGTGCCTCACCCTAGACACCTTCTCGAGTGGGTCTTAGCAGCCCAGGCATAATTAGTAAGCGTGGTGGGTTCCGCGCTCCAGATGGAGACTCAGCTGGAAGTTAAAGGGAAGAATGACAAGGAACTTTATGAATTGGAGCTGTAAGTTAACTCTTTGACAGAGAGAGCGAGATGGTGGTGGGGGACAGCCCCCAGTGAAATCAGAGGTGAGAGCACAAAGCAATACAGTAGGCAGACTCCGGTTTTTTTGGGGGGAGATGCTCGAGAATATCCGGGTGGACTCCTGAGGCTCGATCCCGCATTTGCGTATGCCGAGCCTCCTTCCTCATGACCTTTGTCCAGAGTGGAATGCCTCCCCGGCTCCCGGCACATGATCAGTGCATGCTCAGTCACGATATCAGTGCCTGCTCAGCCACGTGATCACTGACGGCACAGTCACGTGATCAGCGCCTCTCAGTCACGTGATCACCGTATGATAAACACGTGATCAGTGAACGACCAGCCACGTGATCACTGCATGCGCGGTCAGGTGGTCAGTTCCTGATCAGCCACCTGATCAGTGCGTGCACAGTCCCCTGATCAGCGCCTGTCAGTCACTGATCACTGCCTGATAAACCACGTGATCAGTGCCCGAACAGCCACGTCATCAGTGCATGCGCAGTCACGTGATCAGTGCATGATAGCCACGTGATCAGTGCGTGCACAGTCCCATGATCAGCGCCTGTCAGTCACTGATCATTGCCTGATAAACACGTGATCAGTGCATGATGAGCCATGTGATCAGTGCCCGATCAGCCACGTCATCAGTGCATGCGCAGTCACGTCATCAGTGCATGATAGCCACGTGATCAGTGCATGCTCAGTCACGTGATCTGGACTTGATCAGCCACGTGATCAGTGCCTGCAGAGTCACGTGATCAGGGCCTGCTGAGCTGCGTGATTCCTGCCGGCTCATCTGCATGACAATTGCCAGCTGAGCTGCGTGATTCCTGTCGGCTCATCTGCTTGACAATTGCCAGCTGAGCTGCGTGATTCCTGCCTGGTCACGTGCTTGATTATTGCCAGTTGAGCAGCATGATTCGTCACTGCTGAGCTCCATGCTTATTGCCTGCTGATTGCGTGGTTCGTGTCTGCTCAGCTCTTTGAGTATTGCCTCCTGAGGTCCCTGTTCGGTCGCCACCTGCCGGGGACCAGCCCCAACTGATCCAGGGTATTCGAAGGAGAGATGGCCTAGGCGACTATTTATATGCTAATCAGAGATGTCAAGAATAATAGTATGAGGAGAGCTCAGTAGGAAAATTCGGTGGAGAAAAGAGACTGAGTAGCTTGGTTTACGCGGAAGACCAATCAAACTTCAAGACAAGAAGTTTGCACCACTTACGTAGGCCGCAGGCGCCCTCTCGAATAGCGAAAGGTGCCTCACCCTAGACACCTTCTCGAGTGGGTCTTAGCAGCCCAGGCATAATTAGTAAGCGTGGTGGGTTCCGCGCTCCAGATGGAGACTCAGCTGGAAGTTAAAGGGAAGAATGACAAGGAACTTTATGAATTGGAGCTGTAAGTTAACTCTTTGACAGAGAGAGCGAGATGGTGGTGGGGGACAGCCCCCAGTGAAATCAGAGGTGAGAGCACAAAGCAATACAGTAGGCAGACTCCGGTTTTTTTGGGGGAGATGCTCGAGAATATCCGGGTGGACTCCTGAGGCTCGATCCCGCATTTGCGTATGCCGAGCCTCCTTCCTCATGACCTTTGTCCAGAGTGGAATGCCTCCCCGGCTCCCGGCACATGATCAGTGCATGCTCAGTCACGATATCAGTGCCTGCTCAGCCACGTGATCACTGACGGCACAGTCACGTGATCAGCGCCTCTCAGTCACGTGATCACCGTATGATAAACACGTGATCAGTGAACGACCAGCCACGTGATCACTGCATGCGCGGTCAGGTGGTCAGTTCCTGATCAGCCACCTGATCAGTGCGTGCACAGTCCCCTGATCAGCGCCTGTCAGTCACTGATCACTGCCTGATAAACACGTGATCAGTGCCCGAACAGCCACGTCATCAGTGCATGCGCAGTCACGTGATCAGTGCATGATAGCCACGTGATCAGTGCGTGCACAGTCCCATGATCAGCGCCTGTCAGTCACTGATCATTGCCTGATAAACACGTGATCAGTGCATGATGAGCCATGTGATCAGTGCCCGATCAGCCACGTCATCAGTGCATGCGCAGTCACGTCATCAGTGCATGATAGCCACGTGATCAGTGCATGCTCAGTCACGTGATCTGGACTTGATCAGCCACGTGATCAGTGCCTGCAGAGTCACGTGATCAGGGCCTGCTGAGCTGCGTGATTCCTGCCGGCTCATCTGCATGACAATTGCCATCTGAGCTGCGTGATTCCTGTCGGCTCATCTGCTTGACAATTGCCAGCTGAGCTGCGTGATTCCTGCCTGGTCACGTGCTTGATTATGCCAGTTGAGCAGCATGATTCGTCACTGCTGAGCTCCATGCTTATTGCCTGCTGATTGCGTGGTTCGTGTCTGCTCAGCTCTTTGAGTATTGCCTC